>NW_010123614.1:0-68463 GCF_000699245.1 Pterocles gutturalis
CACCCGGCCGGTGGTCCTCGGTGGTCGGCAGCCTGCTCCCCATTGGGGTCCCACGAACTTTCCCGGTAGCGTCCGCGGGAGGGAGGCGACACCCCCCTCCCAAAGAGCCCCCTGACCCCTCAGCCGCGGTGGCGGCCCGTTGGGTCCCTCAGCGCTGGCCAGGGTATGTCACACCCCTGAGGCTGCTCTCAGCTGCTGTGGGGAATGTGCGTGTTCTTCTCCTTTTGCTAATAGCTTCCTTCAAACAATTTATGGAAACTTTAGAAACAAGATGGAACAAGGTAATTCTGCTTCTTAATCCATGTTTAAAATGAAACCATGGCTGAAACGCAGGCAGCGCAGTGAACTGCGTTGGCACCTTCCCTAGGTTTACTCAAGTTCTTTAGTTTTAACCACAGCAGTACCCCTGGATTTCAGCTGGACGCTCCCCTCTGTTCTGAGCTCTGCGGGTACGGTCTGTAATGGCCTGTCAGGCTGAAGATGGAGGGGACCACATTTCGCATGTTGGTGGATTAGATACTTAGTGGCCCAGGAGTAAATAAACTTCCGTGAAATGTTAGAGAGTAAAGCTGTTTGTCACAACGTGAAGGACTGGGGTGGAAACAGAGTTGGTGGGTTTGCCTTTAGAATTCTCACCTGATTTTCTGTATTTCTTTAGTTCCCTCCCTGTTTCTCTCTGTCACATTCACATCTGCCTGTTTCAACATCTGCTGCAGCTGTTTCCCTAAAATGAAGAAAGGCACAATGTACAGATACAAGTTTAAGAGACATCCTGATACTTTTAAACTACCAAAAATAGACACCATTTGTAAGCAGCTATTACAGCCAAGATTTCCATGGAAACACTAATAAAGAATTCTTGAGCCAATTAGAATAATTACAGAGCAGCACTGCCACGCAGACTGAGTACCTCTCCCGAGAGCCTGTCTCTTGATCATTCTTTGGTTTTTTGAACACAGAAAAATGAAAGATATCTGTGCGAGATGTATTTTTGATTCAGCACTTCCAAAATAGCTCATATTTGCATTTCCAAGCAAAAGTTTTAAATATCTTTATAGCAACAGTGGCATCAAGTTGATAAACTACAAATGAGAGAATTAAGGTTAAAGGGAGTTTCTTAAAAGAAATAACCAGTTAAAAATTAGCCTGTGTACCATCTTTTTATAATTTTTTCCTGTTTCTTAGAGTTTGATGCTTGCTGATATCTAGCCCTATTTATTATTTTATTTTATTATATCTGAATTTCTTTATGAAGTTACAGTATGCTTGGTGTGAAGATGAATCAGATGGTACTGGTGCCTGTATTAAGGAACATCAAAGCTAAGCTGAGGCCGCATATTCTCAAAATTAAGGATGTGGAGTTCTAAAATGGCCATTTGCTTTAGTCTTTTTATGATTAGTTTGTGGTTTGGACATCATCCAAACACAGTTGGAGTCCAAATAATCATGCCCAAACAATTTGGGATTCCCTGCTGCGTCTGAATCTTTCATTCCTGTCTGATTTCACTCTTTCAGTTTGCATCCAGATTTACTTTTGGACAGTATCCATAAAAAGTCAGGCGAACTGTAATCTTGCAAACACTGTGCACAAGATGACTTTCACTGTTGTTAGTAGCTGTGCTCTTACCATGTTAAAATTAAATGTGGAAGCAGAGCTGGCTGAAGCTTTTTCTGCTGTGTGACCCCAATGAATTTTGCCATGAAGGGTAAATAGCTAAAGTGGTAGGAACAGGAGTAGTGTTATGGCTGGAAGAGAGAAACCTTTGAGAGAAGCCAGGCTTTCTACTCTGGGTTAGTGGAAGGCTGAAGCTCATGCCCCGCACTGGGTTCATTATATGTTTTGCACAACCTCCTCTTCCCCTTGTGGGAATAGCAGCAGCAGACCAGACTTTCTGGGTCTCCAGAAGACACAAAGTTGACCACTCTTTTGTCACAGTTTTGCATCAGTTTCATTATCACTGTTAATTTGCTACTTTGGGCTGCTGCCCATCTTGCTAGATCTCCTCCTGGGGATGGCAGGCTTTTACTGTCTTTGCAAAATGGATCTGGTTTTAGGGTGTAGTCTCTTATTGCAGGTAGATATGAAATAATAATATTTAATATTTATAACACTGCATTAACATTTAAGCAAGGTGTTATGAAATAGCTAAAATGTATAAATGGTAATTTAATTTGAATATACAGTGAACAGCACACCTTCAGCAATGGAAATATGAGGCTGGGAAATAACACACATTTGTAGCAACAAATCAAAATAACGAAATTCACATCTTGGTAAATTTTTTTAGTATCTAGATCTCACATACTACGTCTTGTAATAGCTATCATTATCGTAATGCTTACAAACCTAGGTAATGACTCAGGATGTTATATTGTGCTAGGTGCTATGTAATTATCAAAGAGAGATTCCCTGCCCAAGTGAAGCGGGGATGGTGATGTTGGTGAACTGATGGTGAGTCAGCAAATGGACACAAGAAACACAATGGGCATGGAGAACACAAATACACAGTGGGACCATTATTGGTGAGCAAGGAAAGGCAGTAGTCACAACACATCAGAACCAACCATGGTCAAGGGCTTTTATCCAAGCTCCACAGAAAAGAGAGACTCTGTGGAACCTATTTAGTTAGTTTTTTGACATTTCACTAGGAAAACATACAATCTCTTGATTTTAGTAGGTGCTTCTGGAAAAGCACTGCACATTATGAGGGTTTGCAAGTTAGCAACAGGAGCTGTTAACAAAACTACACCAAATGGCATCTATTGATTCTAGATAGCTTATGGGGTTTGGGAGGATTGTTAAATTGAAAGCTTGTTGTATCTCTAATAAATTACTATTGGGTAGATGCTGTGTTGATTTGTCCAGGACTAGGAGTAAGAGAAAATGATGTAAATATACCACTGTTAAGAATTTTTGGTAAAAAATTCATATGTTGTGTTTAGATTACCTGATTTTTGAGGCATATAGCTTAGACCTTGAAACTTTTTGCTTTGAAAGACTTTATAGACAAGAAATGGATGTTTCTTTGTCCTCTTTGCAAATATTTTCTAAGACACAGCTGACAGTCATCATCCATGCCACCCAATCATGCTGTCTATTTGGTGTTGGAAATAAATGGAAGTTACTGTTTAGAATATGTCTGTTAACATCAACAAAACTATTGCTGTGTGTACTGAGGGCTTTCCAATGATGAAAAATGTTATCGCTGAAGAGTTTGTAAAACTTTTTGGGTATCAGTAAAAACTAGCATATTCATCATCTGAATAAAATGATTCTCAATAGGTCTCTTTCACACATGAATAAGGAATAAGAATATATGTATGTAGGTATGAATATTTTTAACACTTTCTAAATGTACACAGGAAGGGAGGTTAAAAATGGTTCTTCCATTACTGAGCTTTAAAGTGAATGCTGCACAATTTTATGACGTTTCCTTTGTGAATGTTTAAACATCAGATGAGCTTTTTCGGATTGATGAATGGAAGCAGGTATATAAAAACTGACCTAAATATTTAGTTCTAGCCTGATAGCTTAGTTACGCTGTAGCAGTTTTGTTGATTTTTTTTTTTTTAATACTTGTTTGGTAGTTGCTTAGCGGGGGTTGTGGTGATATGTGACTAATAATCATTTGACATATCAGTATACTTTTAGTTGCTTCATGTTATGAATAAATAAATTTATAGGTTGAGAAAAATTGTAGATGGACTGTTTCAGATTGTTGAGAGTCTTGCAGAAGTCTGATAGAAATAGCCAGTCTTGTACTGAATCAGCTTAGTTGTTTGTCATTTTACACCTGGCCCAAGCATCACTGAGGAGTACCTGAATAAGGACTGCAAGACCAGGTGTTACAACTCCTTCCTCATTTAAATTTTATAGAGGAATTCTTAAACAGAGGCCTTGCATTCCAGTATATAGTTGGACAGTTTGGATTTCCTGGTTTGGAGACCTTTCAGAAAATCCAACAGAAAAAAAAGTTTTCAGTGTCTGTTTGAAAAAGGAAAAAAAAAAAAAGAACCAACCTTGAAAGAATAAAAAATGGCATTTATATGACAGAGACGTACTGGCTTAATCCAGCAGAGGGAGCAGCCGACCAGCGTTGGGATTGGCTTTGGGAAAACTATCCCTAAGAAAATTTGTGATGAAAACCACTGAACTGCCTGTATATTATTTAAAATGCTATTATTTGTCATGATTTATGATGGCAAGTGATGGATTTGTAATCTTTTCTTAATATAGTCAAACATCAAGACATACCTTGCAAATTACATTTTTGTTGAGAAGACTGAAGAGATGCCAAGCTTGGAATCAGTGTGTTGATAAGTGTTATAAAGATTCAGGGTGTCTAAACTGAAGACAGTTGCCTTTCTTTGTGTCTGTACATAAAGAAGTATTTTCTTTGCCTTTTCTTATTGGTCTTAACTTAGGATCACAGAATCATGGAATCACAGAATGGTTTGTGTTGGAAGGAATCTTCAAAGATTATCTAGTCCAACCACCCTGCTGTTGGCAGGGACATCTTTCCACTAGATCATGTTGCGCAAAGTCCTGTTCTGCCTGACTTTGAACACTTCCAAGGACAGAGCATCCACAACTTCTGTTCAACAACCTTCAGAGATCACTTTCAGTTTACATTATTGTCTGATTCTGTTTCTACATAATACTCTGGTTAGCATGTGGAGGGCTTCTCCAGCAGGCGGAAGTTGCCTCTACGCGCCTGCCCTGCTCTCTGCTGCTACAGAGCCAGGGCCCCCATGACCTTTTCTTGCCCCTATGTTGTGCATGGCTTTTGCTCTGTGTCCATAGCATGGTTTGGATTTAGAGCCTTTCTCTTCTCTCTTGTCCTTCCGTCATGCTTCCTGAAAAGGATTCAGGCACATGCTCCACATTAAATAATAGCAAGAGGCCGTGTCTTGAAAGGAAAGTAGTATTGCATCATTTGAGTTTGTACAATGTGTAAACCATTATATTCTTGTATTGTGTCGATCCATCAAACATGTAGCAGTTGCTTTGGATATTTCCTGGTTTTAAAATTTAGTTTTAAATTTATATAGATCAGTTGTATTACAGTAATAACAAGTCAGAATCAATATGAGTGTTGGAAAATGAAGAAAGTATTCCTACGCACTGAGTGCATAGGTGGCAGGCCATGGTTTGGGAAAATTATACTAAGTGGATGATGAGATTGTATAGTCAGAATTTTGATGATGAGCTTCTGGAGGCTAGAGCAGATTCTGAATGCAAGAATGTGGATGTGTACCATCCAGCTGCACCATAGAGAGTGGTGGTAGTGAAAAGTGGGCAGAGGCAAGGAAAAACAGTTCTCAAAGTGTCAGGGCTGGAAGAAAATCTAAGAATTCTGATGTTGTTTTTGTGATAACTAATAAAAGCTAGTTCCTTTATAATAGACAGAGGGAAATATGAACAAGAGAGTGTGTCCCAGGGCAGCATCTTTTACATTAATGTAGATTAATGTCTAGTTAAAGATACACAGTCATGTTTTGAAATTTTTACCAGGCACAAAAACTTCTAGTTTATTGTTTAGATTAAGTAGTCACTTAAGTAACTGCAATTTGCCCATATACTTTTAAAAATCTATATCTTTTGGACTTTCTTACTGTATATGATCTCACAATCCAAAAATAAATAATCTATGAGAAAAATGGTTCATTGGTTATTGTGCATTGTTACTAAAAGATAATGCAAAGTGGTGTGATAACACAATCCTGAAAAATAATTTCTTTTTAAGCTGCATTTTTTTTCGGTACTGGTTACAAGATCAATTCCTGGTCATGGTTCCCATTCAACATACTCTCTACTACACAAGATTAATCTTGTTTTAAATTCTGCTTTTCATTAAGTAAATAAAATTATCCAATCCTTTATATATTCTTTTGTTAATGCACATTAAAAGCAACAAAATTCTTAGCAGGAATTGCTAAAGAAATACCACATATTATATTACTATCCTAAATCCAGTGCTTTGAAGTCTAACAGTTGAAATATGCTGCTACATTCAATATTACCTTTAAAAGTTGAATGGAAGGGATGGTAAGTGATAAAAAGAAACGCCTGCATTTTACAATATTTTTAAAAATGCTGTTAAACTTCTGTTTATTTTAACAGTTTCATATCTAGATGCTATTTTGCTGTTAACACAAAGGCATTAATTTGCAGTTTCTTTTTGCAGGTGCTTCTTTGTGGTGTAATTGTTACGCGTCCAGAAGACCCACTTACCTTTTTAGAAGAAAAGCTCAGAGAAATAATGGAAAAAGGATTAGATGCTGTCTTATGGTACATACTAAATGTTTGTGTGTGTGCTCTGTGGTTTGTAAAATTAAACTTGGACTTTTAAAACATGCAAATGGCACAGCATCTACTGGGTAGACTGCAAGTAAAATGTTAATGTTGCTTTTTTTTGCAAATATTAATGGCATATGATGTTGAAAAACCAGTAAGACAATATCCTCTAAAAACATATAAAATATTTTTTTTTATTTCTGTGGGTTTTTTGTCTACAAAATATCTAATGAATATAACCCCTACTTAATGTTCCTCTTTGTTTAGTTAATGTATTAAACTCTTTCTTTTGTGGTAATCAAAACTGAGGTAGTGTTACTCATTATAACTTCGTTGCTGCCCACAGTATATTTACCTATATGAACCAGGGATGTGGCTTTCAAGGACTGAACCATTAATTGTCATATTTCTCACTTTTTCTCTTCTCTGTGTGTTCTTACACCCTTTTAAGTCAAGTCATCACTGCATGAGATAAAAAAGACTAAGGATTTAGTTTTGTTTACACTGTAAACTTAGAAAATATTGTGATTGACTTAAATGGGAGCAGACTTTGGTCTACAAAATATGTGCAACTTCTATAGGCTAAAAAGGTGATTTTTTAAAAATATATTTCACAGCGAATGCTATTCCTCAGACTTGTTAGTGCTTTTTCCCGCTGTCAGAAAGAGAGTCGTTGATTAATTTGTAGTTTGTCAGTACCTGACAAAAGAGAGTGTGTATGTGTGTTCTCAGCTTACTGTGCAGAAAACAAGGTGCAGACTTTTGCATTAGTTTTTTTGTATTATGAGATCATGTGTTCTTACATTTTTTTGAAGAATGTTCTTTACTGTTGGTGCAGCTCTCTCCTGCTTTAGCTGGCACATACAATTAAGTGATTTCATGGTTCAGGTGTGTTTCAAGAAAATATGAGTTTTGTGAATATGCCATCTTTGAAGTTTATAAATTCTGGTCCATTGAAATTTTTGAATATGAGGAAAAAGTCTTCAGTTGGTGCAGAGGGAAGAGCAACAAGTTATAATGGCATTTGCATTGCCATTAATCACTAAGAAGATGGAGTACCCTCTCTTTTTACTCACTGGACTTCATTTGTCGGTGTCACAGCTGTGCAATAATCAAGCCTAATGTTTTAGGATATCGTCAGGATTGAGCTGCAAGAAAACTTGGAATATCGATAAGAACTTCTGCTGGGATTGTAGTGTAACAGAATAAGATAAGAGAAAAGATGAACAAAATTTCATAACAATAGGGATACCTGGAGGCAAAAGCTGCTGGGGAGTGAAAGGACTTTGTACAGGAAGGAGATGGAAAATGTTAACTCGATTTACGATAAATTCTGTGTTACATGTAAAGTCTATACAATATAATTTTTTAGAGTCCAGGTTAAGTAGATATGCTGTCACTAATACAATGTTTTAGTAAGGGACTGTTCTGTTGAGATACTAGGTTCTGTAAAATACCTCACTGTTGTCAGAAAGTTGCAGTGTTCATCACTGGATTAAATCTGACCCCAAAAGACACTTCTGATCTATTTAGACAGGAGCTAGAAAAACTTAGAGAACGAGAATTGGAAAAAAGAGGGAAGGCAATTTAATGGAGGAAGTCATGGTTGATGCTAGAAAAATGGCAACTTTGGCAATGTGAAGAAACTGTCTTCTCAAAGGGCTAGCCAGAGAAGTGCTTACCTTGCTTTTGAATTCTGTCTAATTGTCACTTCTGGTTGAATTTTGCAGTAGGAGGTGGATAATAAATCCTTAGTGTTAGGGCCCACTCAAGCAGAGATCTCTGGAGTTGTCTGGACCCCCAACCACTCTGCATGCACTCAATAGCTGACTTAAGTACCTGGTGGTAGCAGGTAAAATCATTACAGTGGCTGATGCAGATTTTTGTCCTTATTGTGTCCTTTCCCTAAGGTTCTCCATGGGGTAACACAATTCCTTGTATCACAAGGTGTGCCAACAGCCTGAACCATAATGATGCTGTTTTATTGTTTCCTTTACAATATTCATAATGTCTTTCCTAGAAAAAATAATTTAATTTTGGCCTTCTGGTAAAGACTTTATATTCCCATGTTTTTAATGGAAGAACAATGCAGCGTAGTCTTTTTGGTTTATTTGGCTCTTGCGGTTTACCTACCTAGACATGGCATGGCCTATCTACAACAGCAGGAAACATTTCTCCAACTACTGAAAATTTTAAATGGCTGTTCAGTCAATATTAAGATAAGAAACAAAATAGTATAACCTGATAGGAAATGTCCAAGGCAGATATTATATGGAATGTATTAGGCTCTGATGTACACAGTATTTCAACATAGCTCTAAGAGTAGCAATAAAAGATAATAATTTGTTTTCATATTTTATAAATACGTTAAAAAGTGGCTGCTAAAGGTATTTGTAATGAAAGTGATATAGGTCTTAATCTTTTAATAATATTATAATATATAACACATAACTAATCTATTAGGTATGGAGAAAAGATGTATTTTTAGGGGGGATACAAATATGGTTAATATAATTTACTAATTTACTTTTCTTTTAAAGGCATATGTGTATTGATCTGTCTTTACACCCAAAATTAAAGAGGATTTCAGAAACTTACCTGAATGCTGTTTTTGGACTAGATGATGAACAACTGGTAAAAATCATTAAACATTTGCATTAACTGCATGTTGTGAACAGATCTTCTAACACAGAATACTGATGTTCTAGTTTAAGTTTTCTCATGTTACTCTTCTATAGTTAACGTAAGGAATATGGTACTTTGCATTTCTTTCTACTGATACTGATTCATATCCCAAAACTAATGTCACCAGTGGTGAGCACAGCATCTAGATGTGTGGAAGGAACAACTAGTTCCTGTTTCATATTTGGTCATAATTTAGAAAAGAGTTCCACATAAATATGAATCTATTTCAATAGCATGGTTTTTGTATGCATTGTTTAGTTTTACTTAGACTGATTCGTAAAGTGTCACCAACACTAACAATTAATAGTTACAGTTAAATGCAGTATTATTGTACATAAAGCAATAAAGAGGTAAACACTTTGGTTTTACTGATCCAAAAAGTCACCTGTAGAGAAGAAAAACTGTTACTTTAAAACATTCAGGGAAGGAGAAAATTGTCACATGACCATGCAAGGAAGCAGTCTAAGCAATTTAGTCAGTAAGTTAGTATGCAGTGTGACCAGATTTTTCTCTTAGTTACCTCTGTATAACTGTACTCAGTTTTGTCCTCTCTTGGTACATCTGTACTGTGAGTTTACTGCAATATCATTTCAGCTGTTTTCTCTAGCAACCTCTCAAATATTATATTAATCAGTCTAAAAGTGGAATGATTGATTTATATGGTGTATATAAGAATATACGAAAGTGTCACAGTCAAATTCTCTCATAGATTTTCTTAGGAGTAAGAATAATAAATGAGATAAACCCCAGTATTTTCTTAGGCCCAATTGCTATCGCACATTCAAAGGACCATATTTTCTTTTACAGGGATATTCTTAGCCCGTAGTCTTGCACAATTTTGTAATCATCAAATTTAGCTTTTCCTTTAACTTCTGTGTGTAAAAACAGAAGTGTAATTTGTTAGCAAGTACTTCTAACTAGACACAGAAAACTGTATTTGAATATTTGTCTCTTTAAAAGAGATACTTTAATTTGCACCAACCAACATGGAAAATACAAGATTTCATATTTTTGTATGATGTTTAGATATTTGTAATACAGCACTGGTTTGTGTAATAATGTCATAAATTGTTTGTTTAGATGACTGAAGAATTATGTGCCAAAGCATGGGTCTTTTACAGCAGAAACTTAATGAAGCTATATTTTGGGTGAGTATATGCATTTTACCTATAGCTCAGGGACATCTTAAGAAAAATCTTTTACCAAAGCAATATTTATTTAGAGTCATAGAATTATAGAATCATTAAGGTTGGAAAAGACCTCAAGGATCATCAAGTCCAACCCAACACCACCTAACTCACTAAACCATGTCCCTAAGCACCACATCTGCACATTTCTTGAACACCTCCAGGGATGGTGACTCCACCACTTCCCTGGGCAGCCTGCTCCAATGCCTGATCACTCTTTCAGTGAAGAAATTTTTTCTAATATCCAGCCTAAACCTTCCTGGTGCAGCTTGAGGCCATTTCCTCTTGTCCTATCACTTGTTACTTTAGAGAAGAGGCCAGCACCCACCTCACTGCAATCTCCTTTCAGGTAGTTGTAGAGGGTGATAAGGTCTCCTCTCAGCCTCCTCTTCTCTAAACTAAACAACGCCAGCTTCCTCAGCCGCTCCTCATAAGACCTGTGCTCCAGACCCTCCACCAGCTTCGTTGCCCTTCTCTGGACCTGCTCCAGCACCTCAATGTCCTTCTTGTGGACAGGATTCAAGGTGCGGCCTCACCAGTTCTTTTGAGGGAGGTAGAAGTTTTCATTTTAGTAGAACAATGTGAAGAGAGATTAGAAACTTAAATTTGGCTTTTATTTTTCTTAAGCAATGTTATTCTATGTTAAAACTAGTCAATTCTGAGTTTCTGCATGTTCAGATCTGAACAAAGTCCTTTGACATTTCTGTACTTTAGTCAGCTCTATTTGACAGGAATATGGTAGTATACCCAGGAAAAAATGGATAATTTGTTTTTGGCTTTGCAAGTAAAAGATCTGCATTCTCTTCTGCTCTTTCTTCAGTTTCCTTTATGCTTGGGTTTTGGTAACTCATGCTTTATGTAATCCAACTTTTCCTTTTAAAAATGGGGATAATACATAGATATGTTTTAAAATATTGTAGTCCCAATAAATAAACATGTTCACTGATTTATTTGTTATAAGCACTTGTATCAAAATTTAATGATACTCCATTTAGAATACATGAATTTGTGCTATTCTGTTTTGAAAAGAGTAAAATGCTAATTATATAGGAGGTACAACTCTGTTAGGAACAGTGGTGTAAATTCTTATTAAGAACTATAGAATCACAGAATTGGTTAGCTTTGGTGAACATTTATCTAGGCTGTTTTTAGTCATCTTAAAAATCACAGGTGTTGGAGGTATGACAATCTCTGCACACAGTTTATTCCAGTACTTCATAATCCTTTCTATTAGAAATATTTTCTTAATACTTGCACCTTCCTTGCTACAAGGAAAACCTTTTTTTTTTTTTCCTTTTTGTCTTATACATCAGGGACTTGGAAGGTTATTCCTTTTTCATTTGCAGCAGTATTTTGAAGATTGTCTGAGCTAACAGTTTTGTTTAATTATCACAGAAGTTGGACTGGAACAATAGAACGTTCCATTTATAATTGCTCCTGACTATATAAAATTAATTCATTTTTTTTTAATTTGAAATGAGAGAGATTTGGCAAATGAAAGTAGTCATGTAAAGTTTAATTTATTCAGTAGTCTTTCCAGCAATCAGATATGGAGAAATAGTGTATTTGAATATATCAGTGACATATAATTTATCTGAAATACATTTTTCATTCTGAATCCAATTATTCCTTATTACTTAGAAGAGAAATAGGGTTTTTACCAAAGGTTAAAATTGTTAAGATATACATTGAATTTGTATTCGGTTATATTAATCTTAGTTGTATTGACAAGAAAATGTAAATAGCAGTTAAGTGAATGCCTGCATCTAGCACTTTTAAATTATTTTCTCTAAACACTCAAATGTCCTCCCCTAAATACAGATCTGTATGTTATAGTACAGCTGATGGCTGCAGGAGTCTATGATGGTGGAAGAAAGGAGGTTTTTATTGCTTGATACCGTAAAATATTACAAACAACTAGAAATTTTATTAAAATGAGTGAATGAATTACTACTGAAAAATATTATCAAAGCATATTTTATTTAATTTAGAAATAACAAACATCAGTTCTATTCAGAAGTTTATATTATTGAGTTTGACTGATCTGTGTTTCACAGCAAATTGCAGAGTTTTATAGATTTTTACTTCATTCAGATCAGGAGCCATGTTAAATTACTCATTCTGTTTTACATTTCAGAGGATGGATGAAATATAATCTGCTGAAAAAGAACAAAAGAAAAAAGGCAAAGCAGAAGATGGCTCTAGCAGTAGTCCATTATAACGTCCAAGTATTAAGAGTTGTTATACAGAAGTGGAGCATGTGGGTGCAGATTCACAAGGAAAAAATGACATGTAAGTCTATATAGCTGCTTTGCATCAGACAAAAAATACAAGTTATATATAAAATAAAACTATGCTGTATAAATAAACTATGCTTGGTCCAACAATTTACATGTAGAAGGACAGCTACAGTATTCCCCATGCTTTTTTTTGTTCTGGACTAAAGAAAATTAAATTCCTTCAAAGTTTTCTTAAAAGTTTTTTTTTTAATGTTTGTGTTAATTCATAATGAACACGTGACCTTTCATAAGCTGCTTTACTGTTCTTTGTATGTTTAACACTGGTGTAATACTTTGGACTTAACTTTACTGAATTTAGTTTTATGACTTTTGACTTCTATGCCATCTGAAACGTTATTAAAGTTTTGTTATTGTATTTTATTTCACTGAGGTCTGTACACATCTTGCAGCTCCAAGTTCTGTAAAATTATTGGGTAATTTGGTAGATGAAACTGTAGATCAGTAATGTCTTCTACACAACTCTGATAAATTGGAAATATGTCAAGTTTACGCCTTTCCTGCTAACTTGAAATCCTATTGCAACAGTTATAATTGTTTGTAAATCTATTGTAAAAAGTTATTTATTCCCTTACAGAAGCTCAATTGAATATGTATCTTATTGAAATGTAATTTGATAAACAGTCATTCATCAAGGGACTCAAATGGCGTACTTGTTTTTACTTGTGGTCCTCAAATTGGTTATAATTATGTATTTTTTCAGTGGCAACGAAGAGATTGCAACAGATCTTTAGCAAAATGTATTTAAATGCTATCATGAAAGCATGGCACAGAGAGGCCCACCGTTCTTTGAAAACACAAGCATATTTTGAGGTATGCAGTATAATATATTAAATGCAGTAAGCTCAATGGTTAAAGATTAATTCCATTAATTCCAACTGTTATGGGAAAAACTGCTCTATCAGTACTAAATGAAATGTTTCAGTGTACTACTACTACTGTTCAGTCCTTATGGTGTCATGGGAAGCAGATACCTCCGTACTCTACAAGTGAAAGTTTGGTCATATCTTAAGCAGCAAAAGGGCTTGAGTGTTGTTCTGGATTATCAGTGATCTATCTGGCTTGGATCAGGTGGCTGATGTCTTAGGAGTAGTATTACCAGTTGAGATGGTAATCAGTAAAGATGATGCCTCTAGATCCCTGCCACCAGAATCCAAGTGGTGTAGATTCCTGCAGAGTGAGAAGAAGGCTCAGTAACCTCATCTCTTCCCCAAAAGTGTCAGGTAACCAAAATTGTCATCACCTGAGAGTAGGCAGCACGTGGACAGCCCCATATGCCCCACTGCCAGCAGCTCTGTCTGGTCTGACTGTGAAAAACAGGGCTCTTCTAATTTATGGAGAGGTTTGTCCTGCCGAGGAAGAGAATGCCATAGCTTGGTGGCATGCTTGGCAGATACCATGTGGGAAAGGGGAGAAACGGGAGCTGTAAGATCCAGCCACTGCTAATAGCATGGGGGTTCCAAAAATCATGCTCACGCAGATGAAGCTTGCCCACTGTTTGGCTCCTTTTCCTTCCCCTACTGTAGGATGGTCAGAATGGAAACCAGCTATGGACAATTTATCAATTGCTGGCTGCCAGACACCAGTTGTCAAATCCTTCCTGCAGTGAACCTGTCATTAGTGGTGCTTCTTCCTGGTTCTCTCAAACTAGTTGGTTGACTCTCGGTTTTATTTTTGTTTCTTGTCCCTTCTGTACAATTTCATTATTTTGTTTTCTTGCTGGTATCTTAATATACTTAAAATGTTAGTCTGACTAGATTGACTGCAAAAAAGACGTCCTGTTTCTAGAGTGTATCGGAGCATTCTTAGGGAATAATATTCTTACATTCTCTCCGTTCTTAGTAGCAGTTGCAAGAGTTGGTATGACTTCTCGAATTAGATTAGAATGAATATAACATAAAGCATGTAACTGAATCCACGTTTTTTGATTGTGTGCTTTTGTATTGTGTACACTTCTGTACGCTTTTTGGGTGCAACTAAGTCACCTAAACATAGTTTCTGGTGTAATTCAGAATGCCCTGGGGTATCTCAGAAAAGGCTAGATGAGGCTGGCCTCCAGCTTAAAGCTTAAGAAGTGCAAGAATCCTCTGCCACTCCTGTGTCCTATCTGCCAGTCTTTTATGGATGTCTTGGGATAATCCAGGGCATCCGAGATGACGTTCATTTATTTTAAAATGCAGAATTAAACCATCAATGATTATACTATGCAATAAATGTAATGGGCCAGAAGAACTCACATTGGTACTAAAGGGCAAATAAATTTTCAGAATGCGAAGTTACAATCCAAAGCTCATGATTTCTATTTACTCTGTTCTTTCTGGCTTTCCCATCCCACTGTTTTCTTCCTTCCCATTTTCGTTATTCCTAATTTCTCCTTTCCTACATATTTCCTCTTTCTTTGCTCTTCTCCTCTCTTCCCTGTAGCAGTATTCAAATGAAAAACAATTTTATAACCGCGGAAACTCTAACTGCTTCTAGAGTTAGAATAAAAGACAAAAAAAGAGGTTCAATGTTACTCCTGTGTTCAGATCATACGTGAATGAGACATGAGTATCTTTCCTGCAGTATACATTGTTGGATACAATATAACATCAGAGGGATTTTAGTAGTGATATCTTTTGAAGACTTGCGTGAAAAATTTGCATGTGCTAATAGTATGTTTCTGTCATATTCTGTGCACAAACTAATGTACACAGAGTTTTAGTTTAGAAATACAGATGGTCTCCTATGCTTCTATATTGTATTGCTATGATGCAAAATCACGAGATGCATACTAAAACTATGATTATTCTTAGCAACAGCAGTTACAAATACTCATAGATGTGCCACTGTATGTGGATTTGAAAATACCTAGTTAAGTTTAGCAAATTTAATTTCATTTTTTTAATACTTAAATGTATTTGAAACTTTGAACCTGTAATTAAGATAAAATTGTACTTCTCTTTACCATCTTTTTTCAGAGTTTGGCAGGAGAAAGTCAGAAAGGCTGTTTTGAATCAAATGATCTTACTGTTGGACATAAAACATCCCATTTACCAGAAAAAGCCTTATTACAGGTTTGTGATAATTGGTGTTCTTTTAAATTTTTAAATATGTGTATTTCATAAATGATACATATTACGTTTTATTGAAAAGGATGTGTTTGTGTGATGGAAAGGAAGAATCCTGTTTACATTGTTTGCTTTGAGTCAAGTGGAATCCTTTGAAGGATGGTAATGCTATTCCTTCCTTCAAGGGCACCTGATCATGTTCTGTGTGCCCTAACCTGACATCCAGATCTTCTCTGAGCTGAGACAGAAAGAGATAGAAGGAGACTCAAAAAGGGAGAACAAGAAATCAGGAAATCTGTGGGACAGGTAGAGAGTGGAACTCCTGGGAGAAGTGAAGGGTATTGTTTGCAGTGAATAGAAGCTCATAAGCCAAGCCCCATATGTGATAAAAAGTAGTTTGATTTTCTTAAAAATGTAGAGAAGACTACACAGACATCATGCAGCTCCTTAAGACAGAAAAAACTGCTAGGCCAGAAAACAAGAGTATAGGAGAGGAATCTATTGCAAGGGCACAGTGGGTAGGGAGAGATTTCTGTCCAAACTTTTTTATTCGATTTGTTTAATTTTTTTGTTTGTTTGTTTAAAAGGTTGCTTTGTTTGGTGTTTTTGTATCCTTTCAAAATGTAACTTTAGACAGTGAAAGCTTGTTTATACGCTAACTTCTAGAAGAGAAGCTATCCTCGTAAATTGCCTTTTTTGAGGTCACATCATGTTCACAGTTACATGTGCTGCTGTCACAAAGAATCAGGTCTCATATACTTAAAGACTATGCACATGAAAACCAGAATCCAGATATTAACATATCAAAAAGAATGACAGCTATTTTGAGGTATGTAGCCATACTTTTTGATTAAGGCTGCAGAGGAGCTTTAAAAATACATTATATAATTTTCTCTTCTGTTTCTATATAAACTTAATTTTATAGCCTATATAAATCAAATGCACTGTCAAGTGCTACTTTAGTGGCTTAGCAGAAAACATGGATATCTTCCATTTCTAGAGCAATTCCAGCTCTGAGGTCTGGAGCTGAAAAGCAAGGTAGTTTGCCAGCTTAGACTTTGGTCCCATCATAGTGTGTATTTTAATGTGCATTTATAGGGAGAATGAAGGAGGAAGTGAGAATTCTGCTGACTTGAATAGGAAATAATAACCTAAAGAATGAGAAAAAAAAATTTGCATAATCCAAACAAATTTCAAGACATATTTCTGTGATCCATATATAAATGTCATTGTAGGAAGAAGAGTTGTTTTTGTTTGTCTTTATTTAAATAGTATTTGCATATCTAAAATTCAAATCCAGAAGCTAGAGCTAAGGAAATCGTATGTCATAAAGGAAGTAAAAACTAATTATATCACTGCAGTGAAACAACCCAGGAGGTAATAAAATGAAAGCCAACAATAGGCCGATATTCCTATAGGGAATGTTAGTCAAAACTCCATTGTAGTAGTGATGAGGTTGAGTTTTTCACTAGAGAGTGATCAATATCTGCTGGATTTTCAGGAAATGATAAATAACAATAACATTTTCTGAATGTTTTAAAATGTGCTGATTAATTGAAAAGATCTTTAACTAGCAGTATGCCCATTCAGGAATATGCCTTTTTTGTCACAGTTCTTTTCTTGTGACTGAGCACACAGGTAAAGATAAAGTAATGGAAAAGTCCTGCATGTTGAGCAGTATACATATTGTATAGCTTTGTATTCCTAAGGACAAGATGTACACACCAGTTTCTGTGCACCTTTTCACATATTCCTGTATGTAATATCTGCCTGTTCCTAGAACTGAAACAAATATACTTTTCTATTCTGATTTGTATGTAGTAAATAATTTTAAAATATGATTTTTTCAATCCTGTTTTCTTGCAGTTGAGTCCTGTTACTTCCCCCTCTTTACAGCACAGGAAAATAAGAAGATTTTAATATGTAGCATAATATTGCTTCTGGGAGGAACCTATGCTCTAGTGACTAAAGGATTTAAAAACATAAAATGAGCTTAGGTAGGAGTTTATCACCTAGATCTAAAATAGAGATACTTAAAATTATAATTCGGTATCATTTAACTGTGCAAATATGCAGGTTCCTCAGAACTTGAAGTTTTGCTGAGGGTCTTGGACCCACAATTATAATTGGATGGAAGCTGTCCCCACCTTCCTGTTATTCCCATTTACCCTTTCTTGCCCCAGTACTGTTCTCCCCTTCGGGTTCACTACAGTCATTTATATGAACCACATCAGGGAACAGATCTCTGAAAGATTTTCTTCCATTTTCTTCTTTTGCTGAATCAGTTGACAGTTAGATCAGGTCTTTAATGCAGCTCGTATGTGGCTGCATGAACAGTTATTTGAGTAGAGAGGAAAAGATGGGGAACAAGTGGTGGGGAAATGCAATTGCTGTTGTTTTTCTTTAAAGTGTAATTGAATGAAGTATTGGTGAAGTATTGGTGCCTTCCTTTTCGGCATAATTTTAAAAGTTGGTCCCTTCACCATCTGTGGTGAGATGTGAGTTAAATTCTTACCTTTACCAAAGAGGAACAAACCCCTGTCGATGCTTGGAAGGCTGCATTGACCACCTGCTTTCATTGGGTGCAGTGGAGAGACAAACTGAGCTGTTGTGGGGTTGCTGTGGAGGAACATCAGTTTCCTATTTTTCCTAGGGGGCTATCCCAAGAGAAGTTGAGCTGCAGGGAATGGGAGCTATTTCTCGTGGGTTATGTTGGGGTAGGGAGGTTAAGGACTGGGGTCAACAAAAAGACAACAGCAGCAGTGCAGGGATTTGGGGAGGGGTGCATGGAGGGGCATGGAAGCATGTGGGATTGGGGATTACCTTCTGGAGGGTCTCCTTCAGGACATGTGAGGGAGAACAGGCTGAGCCAGCTGTGCTGAAAGTATTTTTGCAAGTATTTTTTGTGTATGAGGGATAACTAGTACAAGTTATTACATATGTGGGCTGGAACCTAGAGCTGTGGATCTTCAGGGCAAGCCAGAAAATAATGGCTTTATTTATGTGCAAAGTGCAGAGGGAACAAAATTTATTATAGAAAAGCAGGAAGCCTACTGAAATGCTTCCATTTGGTATTTAAAAAGAAGGCAGTTCCCTTCATCCAGAGAGAAGTGCAAGTCTGCGTGGCTGTCACCTGCTTTCTTTGTCTTGAGCTGTCAGTATTTTATTCAGTACCGGAAGCCAGAAAGAGCTCTTTTGTTTACTGGCACAGACCAGAGCTTCCCACTAGCTGAGAGCCTAACCATTTGCTGCAGAAAGGCAGAGCTTCCTTTTCTTCCCTTTCTTCCCTTTCTTCCTTTTCTTCTTTTCCTTCTTTTCCTTCCTTTCCTTCCTTTCCTTCCCTTCCTTCTTTCTTTCCTCTCTCCCTCCCCTCCCTCCCTCCCTGCTTTTCTTGCCTCTGTGAACCCTCGTGTTCTCTTTTTGGTGGATCCAGTATGTAGATAGAATCTCCTTCAAGAGGAGATTGTTACTGAATGCTGTCTCCTCCCGGCCAGATCTGTTTGCTCTGAGCATTCACAGCCTGTGGAAAATAAAGCATGCCTGGACTTCTCAAAGTTTTGGAACTTGTGGTAAGGAGACTTCATGGACCCTGGCACTGTAGATGATAGTGGATGATTTCAAAATCACAGGGTATTTAGTAAATTTCATTATCAGTATGCTATCATTTATTGCAGCAGTTTATTTATTTCTTTTCTGCTTCCTTGCAGAAAAGTATCTGTCAATTTGTATTTCCTTCTGGGACAAGATCTGTCCTCCGGGCCAGCTGGAAACCATTTGCTTCATAAATTACAGTTTCCTAAAAAAGGCAGTGGTACCACAGTATCCAAATGTCGAGTTATTGACAGAAGTTGGTTGCTGTGCCTTAAAGCTGCCTACTGTGGTGTTGACCTAACATGAAATAAATGCTTCAACAGCGCTTTTCAGAACTGAAAAATCAAAATCTTTCTAGCAGGAGTGTCAAATTAAAAGCCTTGCTTTTGTTCTTCTTCTATGAAACTAAACCCTATTGATGAATAATACAGTCAATATTTCCTTACTCATTCTAACAAGTCATATAGGTCCATATATTCAAATACTTTTTGTGACTTGTGTCAAAATTGCTTAGATTTTTAAATTAGATTGAGTTTTGAAATTAAGGAAATAATCCACATGACCAAATTAAACAGACTTTTGGTTAGAGAATCCTGTGATGAAGCCAACTGTAATTATAATGAGATGCAAGTCTTTGAAGAGATGGGGTGTGCAGAAGGAATTTACTGTTGAAGAGGGCCTACACATTTCTGTATTTTAAAAAATCTTTATAAGTCCTCAACTGCATTCTGAACCGCCTAAATATCTTTAAAATAAGTATGGCTATAGCAAGCTCCCAGGGTTCCAGAATAAAAATAAAGCCAGAAAAACTGTTTTTTAAAATTGTTTTAAGTAGTTCATATGAAGTGAATACAGGCAGCTTGCGGGACGGCAGCATATTTTGAGGAGCAGGCGAACTGCTTGAATGTATTACCTGTGTGATTAAATCCTAGTGGTAAGAGACATATTGTAAGTGATTTTCTTACTTGATTTGCCATTTTCTAGCTAAAAAAATTATAGCCTTATAGTTTCTATAGGTTGAAATAGAAAAATCTTTTAAAACCTTGGGAGAATATTCTTGGCAGATATTTCTGCTTCTTTCTTTTGATTGCACTTAATTTCTGTGATAAAAATGGGTTATAGGCAGTATGTGTTTTTCAGTCCTGTTCATTTCAGCAGAACTGCACAGAATATAAATCAGGATAAAAGTTTTTCTTAAGGAAGGAGTATTTCCTTTAGTGAAATATCTTTTTTATTAGAACATTCCTTTTTGATTCTAACAGTTTTTTAATGACCCATTTATTATAAAATTTAATTCAGTATGACCAAGATAACCTCCACTTTGGTAATCCGTGCACTCTACATTTACACAGGTAGTCACTCTTTCTTCAGTTCTTAGTTATGTTGATTACCAGAAGTGAAACAAAATTTGCAATTATTTCCTTGCTTTTACAAAGGCTTTATGTATATCGCTTCTGAGTATAATGCTCATTTGCATCTCAAAGCCTCTATTTGACTGAAGATAGTTTGAGTAAACTGTACAGAGTAGGGATTCATTTTTCTGGGGCGTATTTCAAATTATACTTCGTATACTGCTGTAATGAGAAACAGGTTTTATTGCATGCATTATTATATGGAAAGTTGTATAGCTAATATACTCTTCTATAAAACACACTGGTGTCTTTGCTGTATCTTCACTTTGACATCTTACTATTAACGTACATATCTTAAATGCTAAGCTCTTTGAAAATTTATATTAACAAGAAAATATTCCCTTCAGTGACAGGTTATGGGATAAAATTCGAAAGTCCTTTTTTTTATTTTTGCTGTCAGCCAATCGCCATACCAGCTTTAAACCGTTGTCATTGATGTATTATTGTGCAGTTATGA
The DNA here is from genome assembly GCF_000699245.1 of Pterocles gutturalis. Lineage (NCBI taxonomy): Eukaryota > Metazoa > Chordata > Aves > Pterocliformes > Pteroclidae > Pterocles > Pterocles gutturalis. The sequence goes on from NW_010123614.1 coordinate 20,978, forward strand.
ATGTAATTACATTACAATCACAAAATTTTTCTTATATAAAAGTTGCTTTAGGAAAAGTTGTGCAGGATTTTAACTGTGTTCTTTTCAGATAGTTTTTTTTCATGCATAGAACTGCACAATTTAAGTGTTGCATTCATATCAGATATTGATATTTCAGCATATGATGCGGTAATTCAGTTCTGCAAATGATTATATGGAGTTTTTAGTATGTAAATAATCCAGCTGTCTTATATAAAATTCTGCACATGCTCCTTGTCTTTGAGTCTTAAATGCATCTTACATTTTCAGATGGTTATAATATAATGCATATTTGCTTCTATAGCAAAGACATTAAATTTTACCATATTTTCCCTCATTTAATTTTACCAACTTTCTTCAAAGATGAAACATTAGTATTCTGTTGGCAGAAATACTGTTTGATACTTGGTCATAAAAATGGCGGGTGAGGAGCTATGGCAGAAGCTTGCCAAATATTATCTTTGTTGAGTCTCTTACTTTCATGGCCTGAGATTGTTGTACATAAGATTATTTACCAGGACAAGATCTTTTTGGAATGCTACAATTTAATTTTTTCAAAATGTTGCTTAGTGGCAGCAGTATATTTTTGAATATTTAACTGTATAAAATGAACTATCAGTATAGCTTTTACATTTTTTTACTGTAATACAACATATTGATTTTAATATTCTGAGATTAAAGGTTTATAGATATAGTTACCAAATTATACTAGTTAAATTAGAAAAAACTCTGAGGTAGAAACTATCAAAACTCTTAATAGGCAATTTAAAGTTGGATTTAAAAGTACTATGTTTAACGTAAGCTTTAGTCGAAATTCTGTTGTCTAAAATAGGTTTAGGAGAGGTGTTTTAACAAGTATTGTTTTAATAGACATGTAATGAAACTGCTGATAGTCCATGAAAGATCTTCAATTTTGAAACATCCCTGTCATTCTCCATCATAGATTGAATTTAGGAGGTTTTAAGCAAAAGCTGTCTTTTCATATTCTTCATTAACACTGTTGATGAGAGGAATTACTGACATTCTGCTATAAAGGTGGTTTAAACTCCCAAGAAAGAAGTACTTATTTTGAAGATAGCTCTTGTAGCTTATGATAGGTAAATATATATCATTTAATACAGCAGTGCTTCTTATTGAATAGTTTTTAATACCATGTATGTCTGTTTTTCTGACATAGATTTTCCGTTATGTAAATTTAGTTGATCTGGCAAGATGTGCTCAAGTTAGCAAAACATGGATGCTACTAACTCACAGCAGTTCATTATGGAGTGATGTAAGTAAGATAATCACTTTCAATATTTTATTTCAGTTTTATTTCTTTTAAAAAAGAGTGAGACAAGGAAGTGGTTTACTTTAAGAATGCTAAATATCTAGGAGAAAAGTTTTATCCCCAGAATATGACTTGTTCTACTCAGCTAAATGAATAGGAGCAACTCAAATGAAGTTGTCTGTGGTGTATCGTTATAAAATCGGTGGAATTGAAAGAGAATTGCCCATTAAGGCTTGGCTGTAGCTCACTAAATTTAGACAGTTAGGTGAGATGTGTTAGGCTCCCTTGTTAATCTGAACAGGCACTGTATGAGTACTGTGGAAGGAGAACGTAACTCAGTTACAGATACTCTGAGACTACTTGCATTTGCTCTAGAGAGTCTCCTGTCATCCCTGGAACAAGTGGTGCAGACCAGCTCACTTCCATATTCATGAACTCTTAGAGTTGTTGAGGTGGTCACTGTGTCTCCAGAGCACATGCCAGTGTCCATGGTACTGCACTGCCTGAGCAGTCCAATTCCTTTGCACATGTGTTTCAATCAACTTGCCTTCTAGCGCACATTGTGTGACCATGATAGCATGGTCTGTTTGGGGCCACACCTGAAATAGCTACTCTGTCTTTGCCTTGAACTTAAAAATACAATCACACTGCTCATTGCTATTGCCTTCAGTAGTGCTGATGAGCTTCAGGTGTGAAGGACTACCTCAAGGCTCCCCAGTCCTTAGGCAGTTCTTAACACAAGCCATAGTACTTCAACCAATACCACTGTTGCCTTTCTATCGTTGCCTCACATACAGTCATTTATCAGCAGTACAAACAAAATTAGGGCCAGTTTTTTTAAAAGCGTGTGGGCACTTCAAACATTATTGGGTCAGATTTTAGGCCCTCAAATCTGAAATTACAATCCAAAATACCCTATGCATCTTCTGCGTAATCCTGGAGATGTCTAATCTGATAGGTATCTCCTTTTTGGACCTAAAAGTTCAGGATGATGATGGTAATTACGGAGATTGTTTTTCTCTTTTCTCCAAGAAGTGCATGACCTGTGGAGCTTGGTGTAAGGAAGCAGCAGGGCTGCTCTGCAGGGGAAGGCGAGCTGGGAGCCAAGGGTGCCAGAAGGGCAGGCAGGGGAAAATAAAATAAATATTGAAGTCTGACAATTTTCTTTGCACATGATATTCTGACATGTCATATTTCAGCACGCCTCAGCTCCATAAATACTGTAGACATGCTTCCTCTATATTTAAGTATTTTTAGTCAGCTGTCTAGTATTTTTATATATGTAATATACAGACATTTCTGTGTTTTCCAGACTATTGATTCAGTGTTTACATAGAACTTCACTTATTTACTAGTGATTTTCATAATGATGTGTATGTTGTATGTACTACCTATTTTTAGTACTGAATTATATATCAATTGTTTAAATTTTTAGATCAATTTTTCATCAGTAAAGCATAAAGTTCAGGACCAAATAGTAGTAAATATTTTGCAGAAGTGGCATACATATGTATTACGGTTGAATCTTCGAGGTTGCTATTCCCTTCACTGGCCTAGCTTTAAAAGCATCAGTAAGTAATACATGTATTTTTAAAATTTTAATTCTTTCTTTAAACTGTCTTCACTCTGTGCTTCACTATTGTCCCATTTTACTGCCTATTTTCTCCTATGTGTGTCCAGCCGTAATGAAGCAATGTGAATATGAGATCTGTAAAATTACTTTAAATGCAGTCCCCCTTCCTTCATTACAGTCTCCAGCGATATCCATATGACTGAACATTGCTAGAATGCTGTAGAATGGTTTATATTATGTGTGAAATGCTGTAATTTGACAAATAAGATTGGAATGCAAACATATGCTTAAATATATCAGAATGCCAGAATCCAAGTCTACTGAGATAACCATCACAGAATCACAGAATGGTTGAGGCTGGAAGGGACCTCTGGAGGTCATCTGGTCCAACGTCCGTGCTCAAGCAGAGATACCTAGAGCAGGTTGCCCAGGACCGTGTCCAGGTGGCTCTTGAATATCTCAAAGGATGGAGACTCCACAGCCTCCCTTGGCAACTTGTGCTCAGTTACCCTCATAGTAAAAAAGTGTTCCCTGTGTTTCAGGCAGCACCTCCTGTGTTTCAGTTGGTGCCTGTTGCCTTTTGTCTTGTCTATCACTGAGCACCACTGAAAGAGCCCAGCTCCATTGTATTTTCACCCATCCTTCAGGTATTTATGTTCCTTTGTAAGAGCGCCCTGAGCCTTCCCTTCTCCAGCTGAACAGTTCCAGCTCTCTCAGCCTTTCCTTATAGGAAATATGCTCCAGTGCCTTAATCATCTTTTTGCCCTTTGTTGGACTTTCTGCAGTATGTCCATGTCTCTCTTGTACTGGGGAGCCCAGAACTGGACACGGTACTCCAGGTATGGCCTCACTAGTGCTGAGTAGAGGGGAAGGATTACCTTCCTGACCCCCTGGCAGCACTCCTCCTAATGCAGCCCAGGATACCATCCACCTTCCTTGTGGCAAGGGCACATCGCTGGCTCATGTTCAACCTGGTGTCCACCAGGACCCCTAGGTCTTTTTCTGCCAAGCTGCTTTCCAGCTGGGCAGCCTCCTGCATGTGCTAGTGTCTGGAGTTGTTCCTCCTCAGGTGCAGAATTTTGCACTTTCCCTTGTTCAGCTTCATGGGGTTCCTGCCAGCCCATTTCTCCAGCCCATCAAAGTCCCTCTGGATGGCAGCATGATCCTCTTGCATATCAACCACTGCTCTCAGTTTGGTGTCATTTGCAAACTTGCTGAGGATAGACTCTATCCCATCATGCAGATCATTAATGAGGATGTTAAACAGGAGTGGACCCAGTATTGACCTCTGCGGTACACCGCTAGTTACTGGCCTCCGACAAGAGGCTGGCAGAGGAAAAAAAAAAGAATCCAGGTGGTCCAGGATATTAATGTAGTGTTTAAATTTTAGCACAAGTAGTAGGTACTTGATTCTACTACCGAAACAGAGTCCCCCTGGGTGTAGAAAAGTGTCTCAGTCCTTCCGGATAATATGTATGGAAGTACACTTTACTATGAAGGTTATGAAAGTTCCCTTAGTGACAGCATTTTGCAATAGTTTCAGGTCAGTAATCTTTTTATCTTTTTTCTTCCTGCACTAATCAGAGAGGTGTGCAGGAAAAATAGAAGCCTTTATGGTCAGTGTTAGAGGTTCAGTACTAGCTGTGAAAGTGCATTTGTTAGGAATTACCTGCATCCTAACTGTTATTCAGCCATTTTATCATGAAGAAAGTTAAAACATCTTGGTAGTGTTTTTATGAGAAAAAACTCTTCTGCTACAACTGGGCAAGATCCCAAGAAGTGTTTTTGATTCCTGGCAGAGCTTTACCTCAGTATTTCTCAAGCAGGAGAATGTTACTGATTGACTTTTCTAGCCTACACTTTAATTGAATGCAAATGCATAAAAAAGAAAAGAAACAATTTATTTTCCAAGTAAAAAGCATATTTTGATGTTTTGAGACTATAATGCATTTATTACTTAATCAGGTAATACACAATTGAAATTGTTGATGCAGCCTATAACAATGTCAGTGTGTTTTGTTTTAGAAAGTGACAGTGTCATTATGGGTGAGAACAATTTACTCTCTAGAGTGGTGACGGAAAAGAACAATTGGCCAAGAATAAAAAGTATATTTGATCATGGACTTGGCTTTTAAATCACAAGATAAAATAACATTCTCAATGATATCAGCATGCAAGTTGTTTAGTGAAATCATTTAATATTATAATGAACTTTGGCAGCTAATAAAGAAAGCAAGCCAAAATAAATTATACACAGCCATGTCGCTTACATTGTGGGGCCTGTACTTAAAAATGTTAAATCCTTTTATGATTTTGTTTTCCTTATGTATTTGGGTACAAAACTAAAATCATAATAATATTTATTGCATTTAAAGCTAAAAACATGTAAAGGACAGTTGCGATAGAATTACATTTTATCTACACACTGCTTTTTCTATCATATTGTTTAACTGATTCATATCTAGTTAATTTAACTTAGAAGTGTCAGCATGTTGGTTATATCAGTTGGAATATCAGTATGTTGGTTGCCATCCATTTCCATTTATCTTACATATCAAAGACACTAAATTCAATTTGTGTATCTACAAACTATGTATTTTCCATTTTTGTTGATATTTTATGTTTTCTGTGGGCTCAAAAATCAAATATTATGACCATTTATGTCTACTCAGTGCTATTAATCTTAAACTAATTGTGATGAATCATGTATGATGGTCCACAGGGAATTTTAGAAAACATTGATTTACAAAGCTGTTTCTTCTAACTTTGAAGATACCCAGTAGTTCTTTTAAAGAATGGAATAAATTTATATCAGTGTACTATTGCTATTCAGATTAAGAACATATTTCTTCTGTTAAAAGTCGTTGATATTGATCATACAGCTATTCTTTTGAAGCTTTTGTGGATGGTTTAAAATTACTGCAAAACTATTTATCTTTTTTTAGCGGTTGAAAATCACATTGAAATTATCTTCCTTTGACATTTCTTCAGCTAACAAACTGCGTTGAACTGTCTGTTCAGTTATAGGCTACAGATGTGATGAACCTTTCCATTTGAACTTCCCCAAGTTCTGACCTCATCTTTTCAAATAAATCCAAGATTACACAGATTTTGGCAACGTATTTTTATTGTTAATGGTAAAACAGCAATGATATTAACTAGGGTTTAGGTCTGTTTGTCTGGCTAATCATGTTAATATTTTTTTGTAATTAGCTACAATTTTAAAAATTGTTTTTATGCACCGCAACTTTGGTGTATGGTGTATACATGAAATAGTAGTCATTGTTTAATATCTGCATATGAATGTTATAAGATTTCAGCTCAGACTGTCATTGGCAAATGAGTGTGTTATTATGCCAAAGAAAAATGAGTATATGAGATGCATGGATTACAGCTCAGCTGTTTGTGGTATTACTCCACCCACTCAGTGGTCTCAGTGAATCACTTGACTTCCATGTGTGACTGGGAACTGCATTTAAAAGCTGCCATTCATATTCGTAGTGCTGGAGTTAAAATTTCCTCAGAAGCTTTTGAAGTGTTTTAGTGTCCCAGTAGAGGTCACAGTATGGACAGACCTATCTATCTGTTTTTCTTCTACCCTGTCATCGCAAAACATGATGCAGAATAATATTTTCTGTGTTTCACGTGGGCTGTGTAGAGAGAGAGGCTTCTATACTTCTATAGAGGACTATAGTTTATCCCTTAAGACAGCATTCCTGGTACATATGCTGCGTATCAGGAAGACAATGCACTATCCTGCAATTACTTCCTAGATATGGACAGAGAAAGAAGGGGAATCAAGAGGGAAATTACTGAAAGAAACAATTTTAAAAGCATACAAAGGAAGAGGAAGGCCCATGATTTTCTTTTAGACATGGAAGTGCTTCTGGGACTTTTGTGACTAAATAGAACAGAAACAAAGAAATGTCAACATTGAATTGTGGTTTGTGGCTGTGGTGTTTCATGGAGGGTGTACTTCAGCTTACAGTGCATTTTGGAGAAGCTCAGAGAAATAACAATTAACCCTGTAATGCTGAAGTTTTTATCAACTGTTAGTAATTTCCCCTATATGGATGTTTTTCAAATGTATTTCTGTCTTTTTCCTTGGACTGCCTCCTCCTGTACTATCCTTATAGTTCCTATATGCTTTTCCTGTTCATACAGTCTTTTCTCAAGGAATTTGCTACTAGGCACTGTCAGGAGAACATACCAGCCTATATTACCCTTGTCCCAATCTAGTATTTCCATTCTTAAGTTCTTCTATTATTTGCAATTGCAATTGCTGACTGTTCTGCCACATTCTCAGTATGGGTGTCTGAAAATTCCAGCATGTAGAAAACCCTCATGGGTTACAGCCTTTTTTTTTTTCTCCCTGTGCCCTGTCTTTTTTTTTTTTTTTTTTTTTTTTTTTTTTTTTAATTATAGGAAACTAAACCACCACTTGAATACTCCTATATCTATTTTATAACAATTCTCTGGCATCATTGCCAAAACTGAAATATGCAATAACTTTAGACCATAAGGAATAAAATTCTAGTGCATTGTAGTTAAAAGAATAGAACTTCTAGCTACTCCTTGAAAGCTTCAGAAGCCATCTAAGGAAAATAGTAGCAAGAACAGTTCCAGCCTTCAAAACTGCAGTCCGTTCTTCTCTTGATTACTGGAAGTCTTTTCACTTGTTGATTCTCAGAGGTCTAGACAGATCCGCTCTTAAGTATTGAATTTTATTTTAGTGTTATTTCGCAAGTCTTTCTTTCATGGAGCTTCTGAGATGACACTGATTTCACAATTTCACATTGAAACCTTTGTTTGCAGGATAGTTGTTTAACCATTAGAGTGTCCTTGTTGATATGTCCCTCACTTACAGATTTCACATGTAATAGTTGTCCCCGAACATCTTGTGCTCTTAGATACAGGCAGCACGTTCAGCTCATCATCCCCCTTGCACCTTCAGCAGATGCAGTGTTTTTGGTGCCACTGTTTGAGAACCCTGAATGATCACACACCCCTCCCTTAACCCTGTCTTCTACTGAACAATTATCCTATTTATCACCGCGACCCCCAGGTTTTAGCCTTGGTCCTAAGAGGGACATTTTGTGATCTGTTTAGGAATCCCCAGGGCCTTTGAATTTGCTGTTTACAACAGTTGGGCCACTGCTTCTGGTCATCCGTCTTATTCCACTGCTTTTCCAACTGGTAACCTTTTGCTGACCACAGAGATCAGGGACCTCTCACCCAGCTTTTGTCCTATATTCCTTTCCTGGGTCACCTTTTCTACCCAGACTTGAGCCTATCTCAAGATAATTTCTTTTTTTTCCTTAACTCTGACTCTTTGCAGAACTTAACCTAACATGGCTTATAAATTCATTTTTTCCTACTCAGCTTTTCTCCATTGGCTGTGCTGCCAAATAACAGATGTTCTGCTGTGCTTCCATTGTCTGTCCTTTTCAATCATTCCCAGTGGTTCCATTCTTTACTGAAATAATCCTCCAGATTTTAAGAGGAGGAGGAGTACTTCACTTGGTGCTGACTACTACCTATGATAGATTTTTTTCTCTTTCAGCACTTTTAAGTTTCTAAAAAATGCCCCATTTAGTGAATATTACTGGCCAAATGGGATTTTCATCTGTGTTCCATCTTATCAGGATTAACCTTTAATAACAAAGATAATGCTTAAGATATTCACAGAAACAGGAATGATTAATATACTGTTGTATTTCCTATAAAGTTTTAAAAATATGTTGTGGGAGAAATGCTAAATTATTTGGTTTATCATTAAAGCACCATTAAATATATTCATAATCTGAATAATGGAGGACATGAAGGAATATAATTAATAACAGGATGTGTTTACTTAAGGATTCTTTGGCATTCTTACCACCCTTAATAATTTCTGAATTTTTCCTTTATGTTGTTCTATTGTTTTGTGTTAGCATAAAGGCACTGAGTGCTTTGTGTTGCACTTCTGAAACAAAATGTGTGACCTTTTGGGCTTGTAGCTAAAGCACCAGAGGAATCCACAAACACTGTTATTGTGTGCAGATCTTTAAAGGTGAGAATTTTCTCTCTGGAGTGTTCTGGAACTTCTTCCATGATAGCCAACAGATATTTAAAGTTTTGGCCCTGAATCTCTATCCAGCATTTACATATTTCTTACTCATCTAAGAGCAGGAGTTTGGTCTAGGGCTTGAGCTGGGAATACTGAAGTTTTAACCCAGCATCTCTTGTCCACTATGTTAGCTTGGGGGGTTACTTATGCTTTCCATGTGTAAAAAAGGGTTTTCAATAACAATCTTTTAAAGGCACTAGTTCTGCTAGTTCAGTAGTAACTGATGCAGAAATTAAAAAAAAAAAACAAACAACAAGTATTATGTAAAAGGTTAGAATAGTCATTCAGTAAAAACAGCTGTTTTGTAGAAGAACTTTTAGCCGGTATATTATGTAGCAAGGAATTTTATCTTTAGAGATATTGTCTACTTAGCTTGGGCATTTGTATCTCTCTGCTACCATAGTGTTAGAAAAATGTATGTCTCTGTTCCCATAGTATAATAATATTCACAGTTTCTAATGAATGGATATTCACACAGGCAGCTGTGTAATAGGTAGGTGCGACAATGTGCGTTTTATAAATGAGCTGGGGGAAGCGAGGACTTTGAGAATGTCCCATACTTTCAGTGAGCACTCAAAAGCATGCTTACCTTCAGTTTGGATGGGTACTGGTGAGTTGGACACAGACCACAGTGGCCTTCACGTGGTCCTCTTCACCTAAAAGTGATGTCATGTAACCTGTGTCAAACTGGCACGACAACCTAAAATGCTTCCTAGAAGGACTTCAGCTCTGCCTGCTGCAAAAACCAAACAAGGCCAATATGAGCATGTGAAGCTGGATCTTGAGAACCAACCGTGCCTTGGCTACTCCTGGTTTCAGGCAGCTCAGGGATGAAAGAGGCAGAGGCTGAGTTATTCACTCAAGACTGTGCAGGAACACTCAAGACTAAATCAGCAAGTAGAACCCAACTTCAGGGTTTGAATCCTAATCAGTATAACAGCTGCCATTCCTGTTTTTATAAAACTGTATTTAAGATTAGTCTTCAGTTTGATTTTTCATATACAGTGAAACAACAGGAAGGTGATACAAAAATCTTAGAAATGTTTTCTGGGAATATTTCAGGAAATTGATAGATGCAAAGAACTGGCAATACGTTCAAGAAAAATGCACCTTGGTCACAATCCTGCAGCAAGTTCTGTGTCAACACATAAGCTGTGTTCATACATGAGACAGCTCCTCCCCACCACGTTATGTACATTTGTGTCTATCTATTTCTACTGTATAGTTTCAAATATTTGCCAAAATATTTCACAAGAATGTCAGAACAAATTGTCAGAAACAATTACTTGATGAAGGATGCTATATAACTAATGCCATTTTGTAATTAACTACAATAAACAGAAATCTTTGTAGGCAGATGGTCCTACAATCAGTATAATTAACAAAAAATGTAAACAGTGTGTTTTTCTTTGTCAGAGTATCAAATATTTGAATGTACAAAAAACCAAAAAAGAATTCCCTTATTAGCCTATCACAGTGACAATTACACCGTGCTTCTTTACTGTTTGTTCTTTGTGTCGTTCCCATTCCTCATCATCTTTGTCCAGATCAAAAGCTTCTGGATAAATGGGCAGCTTGTCTTTTGGGCACTCCTCATAATAACTTCGAACATATTTTCCAACAGACCATCCTTTGTATTCCTCAGGCATTTTGCATTCGAGGCCATTGTAATGAACATTGTAGTGATGCTTCAACCAGTAGAAAAGATAATGAATGTTGTAATCACATCTCCAAGGATTCTCTCTGAGCCACAGTATTTTCAGAAAGTAAAGATCTTCAAGTACTCCATATTCAAAATTCTGCAAGCTGTTGTTTGATAGATCCAGCTCCTCTAAGTTATTGAGGCCTGAGAAAGCAGCTAGTCAACAGAAAAATAGTTATTGGTACCTTGTAAAGATAAGTTAGAAAAAAAATATGCATATCTTCAACAGGAAAGCATTTTCATAATTGCGCTTTTTTTAAATTATTTTTTTACTAAAGGTTCCAAAAAAGACTTTTCAAACACTGAACTTTAAAACTTGTGCATTGAGAAGAGACATATTGATAGATAGAAATATATCAGCATAGGGGAAGTGTATTGCTGGTTAAGTTATAAAACACTTAATGAGTGTGGAATAGGGACAGCGGAGATGAATGAATGCTTGCTTTGCCCGTGGAAGTCTACTGTTATTGCAGTGATACAGAAGTAGAAATATGGACATTGATTATGTATTAGACAATGTGCAGGGCTAGTAGGTTTTGTATGTATATAGGTATTTGTGCATGTGCATGTATAGTACCTTTAAATTAATATTTTAAGATATGGAAGATAATAAACATGGAGTTTCATAATAATGCTTTTGCATCATGTTTCACTGAGCAGTACATACTTTTTGCAACTATAGTGTTTCATTTAATGGCAGAAGCCTTAATTTAAATAAATCAACTACGTGTAATGTTAAACCTCATAAGTACCATTTTACTGATATTAACACTTTCTGCTGCTGTTTAACTTCCAAAATGCTACTAGAGAAGGCTCTTTCTACCTCATACTTGCTGTCTTGCTTTCCTTGTGTCTGCTTTCATAGTTAAAAAATGAATGCACATAGGCAATAAGCAAATTGCCAACAAGGCCACTTGAATTCTAAAAATATATAACTTACAAGCAATTATGTGTAGTCAATTTTAACCCAAAAGAGTTTAAATCCTTTTGGTTTGTCTATTACTTCATTGTCCAATATAAAAGCAGCCTTATTATATGTCAAGTTTTCTTAGATTTGGCAACTGTTTAGCATTTTGGGAAATTATTAGCCTTCAGTCTGCAGAATTAAGTTTTTGCACTTGGTTGTTTTAGTGTGTTAAGAAAGGACAGCTGAAATCAGTCTCTCTTCATTGACTCCCATGATGAATACATTTCAGTGCAAACCTTTACTCTATGAGCTGAGTGGTACAAAAGGTAAAAAATGCACCGACTTCTAAATTTTTAAATCGTTTTCCCACCCCACATTTATATCTGATAGAAACATATATAACTCATAAAACACAAACAACTTTAAATGAATATTTAAAATTAGTCTTACCAGGATCAATGTAAGCTATTCCATTACTGTTTAGGTTTAATATCTTCAGTTCACTGACATCTTCAAACTCTTTGGCTCGTAGTTGTCTAATTTTGTTGTTGGACAAGTCAAGTTTAACTATATCTGGAGGTATGTTACCTGGAACTTTCTTTAAATCTTAAAAAATTAAAAAGACATAACTCATGTCAGCTTTAGATTATTCTCATCGCTTAGATATCACAGTTGCATACCACACACAGTTTTGCCAGTCTAGTATTGTTTCTTGTTTTCTTTTTCTTTAAACCCCACTACTAGCATCAACAATGGTTTTTCAACTTGCGGATTTCTTTCCTTTCTTCACTTACATTTCATGTGAAAACTGCTCTCTTCATTAGTGCTTGTAGTAAAGCGTCTTTCTGTGTTTTATATTTTTATTTAAATAGAACTGTACAATTCATTTGCATAGGGATAGGGTAGGTAGTGAAGATAGTATGCTAATAAAAAGTATTTGTGAAGGGCTTGATCATTTAAAGAAAAGAAACCAGAGTGATTATATACAAAAATGTTAATTTGTATGTGAACATCTTCCATAATCAAATAATAGTGTGCTGTTTTGCCTCCTTTATTTTGTATTACCAAAGGGTAAAATGTTCTAAATTTTATCAGCAATAAAAAAGGCCAATTGCATTTACAGTAATATATATAGTTATAATTGTAGTTCTGTAGTTACAGTTATGTAGTGTTTTAGTAATACTTAAGACTTTATATTTGTTACGATACTTACAGTTATTATATGTCCAGGCAGCATAGTGGCATTCTGTCTGTCTACTTCTCTATCTTACTTGTATCATTGGCATTACCAAAGTAGCCAAGCACCTCTCAGTCATCTGTGTACATATCCTTACAGTAGTCCTTGCACAAGAGTTACAGAAAGAATAGCTTCTAGTCCAGTAGTAAGTGCAAACTGTGGTTTGAATCCTCTCAGGATAATGTTAATAAACCTAATCTCCAGGATTATGTTTACTCAATGAATGTTCTAATCCTGGGCTGTTGTTACAAGAAGATGAGCAGTATCTCTTAGTTGACCATCTTTGAAAGAAAGCAAGTACTTTCTGGATCTGTGCTGAAATTTGTGTCATCCGTGTACTTCTGAAGTTCTGAAGATGTCTAATGCATCAGGTATTCTTGACACTAAAGCAACATATCAGAGTCTTCCTGCCTTATACCTGATTTTGAACAGAGCTTTGGTATTATAAATATGTAAATATTATAACTACTCCAGCCTGCAAAGGTTGGAGTGCTTCCTGCTTGCACAGATGTCAAAGTTTCAGGGCCTATTTGTCACCAAATGAATGCAAATAATGCTTGAATTTAGAGACTTCGAGAGTTTAGCAGTACTAGAAAGCAGATTTTTTCAACTGCGCTTGCAAATAGAGATTCTTTTGCAGAAAAGCAAATAGAAGTTTCTTTTACATCCAATTTTTGTTACTTTTTTTGGTAAAGCAGAATCAAGGACATAGGATACTTTCATTCTGAAGTACTGAAAGATCTGGCGTATCACTGGTCTGATGAAATATAAATAAGGCGTTCTTCAAAAAGGAGAACATACATGTGGTTATATACATATATATGTATGTTTCTTTCATGAGCTTTCTGACCTTAACTGAAAGCTGCTGACCTGTTGCCGTATGTCCTTAGAGATACTGGTATACTGCTTGCCACTCCATCCCCTCCATTGTAAAGGAATAATGGATTGCAGCTTTTCATGTCATCTTACTGGTTTGGCAACAGATGGACCTTTTTTTCCTACTCTGAAATCTTGTCCATGTGGAGTTAGAGAAACTTTTATGTTTTTTCCAGGATTTTAGGTGCATTATATTCCTGTTTCTGATGAAAATTCCAATGAAATTGTGCATCTGCTGCACAGTAATCATATGCAAAGATAATAAGTCCAATGCTTTCATCAAAGATTACCATATGTTCAGAAATTCCAAATGTTCATGGGATGTCTGCGTCCAGCTGTCAAGCATATGCACAGTAGATGTGATACTTCCTAAAAAATATTTAACGTACTCAATGTGTCTATGCTGGACATTCAGGAAGTCCTGGACTGGTATACTTAGCTCTTGGTCTGAAGGAGGGAGTCCCTGTACCCCCTAGTACACTCATGTAGAGGCTGAAGTAACTTTATTCCTTCATTATTAGTACTAAAGACAGTAAACCGTTTTTTTTAAAATACTGTAAAAGCCTGTGAAGCTCCCATGAAGAGCAGACCACACTGAATGTTTCTATGAACTTAGAAAAAAAAAAAATTTTTTTCTTGACAAAAGTTTTTGAGTATATTCCTGTATTCAGCTCATCTCTTTGATACCACTAAATGGGGAGACCTGCAAAGTCAGTCTTTTCATATGTTAAGATTATATATATGCCTGTTTTTTTTGTTCAGTAACATGGTTTACTGGAGACATAAGGTAATAAAGATACAATTGAGAGCCTCTGAAGGATAATTAACACTGTAATTTGTAATCTAATAATTAAGATCCTTTCTACAACAAAAGGTAAGGTAGGTGAATATTAAGGAATTAATAAATGTTAGCCAGTAAAAAAGCATGAATCATTAATAAAAATTATGTGGTAGCTGCATGGTAGAAGAAAGAGAAAAGTGAGCCATAGGAAGAAGAAAGGAATTTAACAGGGTGAAAAAAAGCAAAATGTGGACCATTGTTTATCTATTTTTTAATGACATACTTAGTAGGCAAACCATGTAATCAAATACTGAGGTTGTTAGTTCTTTATATGTGGATATTGTCCCCTTACACTGACTTCTGAGCTTGACTCTGGCATTAAGGACCAAGAGTAAGGGCACACAGAGTTGTTACGTAAATTTAGGTTACTGCTAAAATATATAGCAGTTCAGCAAAGACATTGCAAGATACACATGGGCAAAACACCCTGCAGTGATCCAGTACTGCAAGCTGTGCTTCACAAAAGTTGGTGAAAAATCCTCCCAATTTTGGCTACTTCTAGTAATGCTTTTTATTTCAGATTTGTAATGTTAAAGAACGACTCTCTTCTAAATTATTTTGTTGTTTGCTTTGTTTCGTCATGGGATAAAATATGGGAAATATAAAGTACGAATAAATGTGCACTTTTGTGTTGATACATGCCTTAAGGCTTAACTGTGGCTTTTAGGAGCATGAGAAGGATTTAGGGATGGAATGGATCCAAGTGTCTGAAAAACATTTCTTGAAGGCCTTTCAACTCTGAAATGTTTGCTGGGTGCTGGGAGGAAGAACACAGAGGAGGACCTTTATGGTCAAAAGCATACAATTTCTTCCCTTAGTAGAAGAAATATTGCACAGAAAATGTGAGGATGCGATGGCTCTCCTTTGCAATCAGATTCCTTTGGGCATTGTAAACTCCAGTCCTGCATCACAGCTTGCTTCTGTCAAGTTGTGGCTAGCTTTGTGTTTGTACAGTGGAAAAAAGAAGACACTCTGTGCTTTTCTCTATCAGTAAAACAATTTTGGCACAGCTGTAATTAGACTGATTTGTATGTTTATAGTTGTAGAATCAGACTAGTGAGGTGCTGGTCCTTCAGTAACTTCAGTATGTGCTTCATTTTTTTTTCCTGTTGATTTTTGTTGGATATCTTATACTAGAGCATTAAAGAATATCTGTGGAATTGGGGCTGCAGACTAGAGGTAAAATGCAGAAAGAATTCATACTTGTTGCTTGTAGTTATGAGGGAAAAAAACAACAGTATTAGTTTAAGTAAGGCAAGTACTAGTACTATATTAATTTGCTGTAAATAATATGTGAATGAATGTAGTAAGTGAGCAAGAGTATTAAAATCATTAATTCAGTTATAAGGACAGATACAAACCTTTTCTTTTGCAGTTCAGAGTTGATACAGGAAACACATACATGTGGCACAGAGAGGAATCAAATTCTGGTTTGACAGCATCAGGCTTCTCCTGTTTTATGTTTTGGGGCTCCTGCCTGTCCTCTTCACTACATAGCTGCTCAGCTTTTAGCTGCTTTAGCTTTTTATTTTTCAGTTCTATTGGGTGCACACACTTGGCATAATTTCCCAAATTCCTGTTTGTTGGAACCTGTAGCATTGCAACAAGAGTTTCTAGTTCACAGTTGCAATGCCAGGGATTATCATAAAGACGTAGGTAGTTGAGACTGGGTGTATAAATAAAAATCTCCTCAGATAAACTCTTAATTTGGTTATGCTGAAGTAAGAGTGTGGTAAGTTTATTCAAACCAAAAAAAGCCTCGCTCTCAATTTTTGATATATCATTCTGTTGTAAATCCAGACTTTTCAGTGCTTTATATTTGGAAAACATATTATTCTTCAGTTTACGAATCCTGTTTCTTGCTAGCAGCATGTGTTTTAAATCCTCTGGCCAGTCAGGTGCCACAAAAATCAATTTTCTTTCCTGACAATCTAGGTATTTCTCATGAAGGTAAGTGTATATATCACATGGTAGGCCTCGGGCATTGCGCTTAACAGTGCTAGATGCTTTCCTTAAGATGTTTTCCCTTTCATTGTTTCTCAGACTCCTATTCCTTGTCTTCCTACAGTCAGATGCTTTACAAAGAAGAAGTAGTAGTATAATAGTAACTAGTTGCATCCTGACATTCAGCTGGCCCCAGATATTTTCTGTGACAGCTGGAACAGTTGGAATGTTTGGATAGTCTTAATCAGTGTTGTACAGATGTGAGGAGGCACAGCTGGGGAATGTGGGATCCCTGTGTTGGAAGAAAAGTAAAACATTAGAACAGATGAAAGAGGCATTTTCATGGAGGCTTGTACTTAATATGCAGCATTCAGTCAAGTACTCAATCATCACACTACTTGGAGCTTCACAAATACTTTGAAGATTTAATGTCCTATCTCCTTTTGTTGTTTGTACTGTCTCTGGTCTACTGTCATTCATTTTGATTATACGTGGGGAAACTATATGGACCAATTTCCAACTGATCTTTGTTAGAAGGTTCTCATGTATTCAGGAAAACAGCATCAGGCTGAATCTTCTTTGTATCTGAGTTCGCCTTGGAAGATGAGCTTGAAAGAGGAGCTTGAAGCTGCTATTTTCCAGCTTTCTGGGTGTTGACCCACTGGAACACATACAGAGCTAGACCACGGAAAGTCATTCAGTGCCTGTCGAACCCCCAGTTTCAGACTGTGGTCAAGTGTGGACTTGTTTTCAGGTTGAGCCCCAATTTATCATAACTAGCCCTGCTACTACCAAGTGTCTCTCATGGCGCGTGTCAGGTAGATAAAGTTGGCTGGACTGCTCTGAGAAGGACTCAAAAATAACCTTTTGCAAGAGCCTGTGAGGCTATAGGTCATCTGAGCGTAGGGAGAGTGCAAAGGTCCTGGCCGTGGCCTCCTGCAAACCACCGCCGGGTCTGGCCACTTGAGGCGGGAGAGTACAGAGGGGTAAGCCAGTTATTATTAGGGGAAGACAAGGTCTAGTCCCTGCACCCATGTCCAAAATTACCTCCGTATTTTTGGTATTTTTTGGCCTGTGTTCCCTCCTGAATTTCCTGTAGTACTCCCATGCACTGCCCTTTTCCTTCATTTTTGGTGAAGTTTGGCCACATTTTGAGCCTCAGGTTTTTGTATTTTCTAACTTTTTTCCATCTCACAAATTTCCTACTTTTGCTTTGGAAATATTTTTTTTTTTAATTCTTTATTGTTTGGCTTAACTGCTTAGTTACTTTTTCTCTGCGACTGTTGACATCTTTGCGTTATGCTCGGTCCTTTTTGACCTTAGCACCTGGGAAGGAATTGAATCCCAGTCTTGAGTGCAGATCATTGCACAGATGTTCTCTTTCTAAAACACCATTATTCTTGGACTCAGAGAACTTGTTTTCATCTGGAGGAAAGGTGGCACAATAAATCAACTAATATCAGGTAAAATTCTTTTGAAAGCAAAGAAATTTTTCATTTTTAAACAAATTGGTAGATCAGTTTAAACCACATCTCAACTGTAGGGCATTCTCGGTATTTGTGCAGTTCTTACTCATTAGACGGATGGAAGTGTCAACTCTATGCATGCTATTGCATCCCTCTAATCCATGTGGCCAGTTGTTAATATTACATTTGAAAACCTGTTGATCAGTTTCTCCATTTTGTTCCTGTAGTTGCCAGTTGTCTATCTGCATTCAGATTCTGTTAGTTCACAGTGTGAATGAGTGTTTGCATTGATGACTTTATTCCTTACATGAAAAATTAGATTTTTTTTGTTATTTTTGGCACCTATATGCTAGTCAGTTTAAATTGATCATGTGTTTTGATAACTTGAATCGTAACTGGGTTCCTCTGTGTTGTTTTGAACTGTTCAATATTCTTTTAATGCCGTAGCTCATTCTATCCAGGAGAGCTCAGAAAAAAAAAAAGATAAGAACTTGGTGGAGAAAATGTAATAAATAAACGCAATAAATAATTAAGGAAATATTCCTTCCTCTTCCTTTCCATTTCCTGAGTCTGAACTGGAATTATTTACTAGTATTACATTCTTTCTGCTAACTAAATTATACTCAGCTGTAATACCAAAATGAGCAGCAGCTTTCTATAGCATTTGCAGGTTCACATGTAAAATTATAACTGTGTCTCATTTAGTGCTAGGGAAAAACCTTGTAAGAGATTTGTCATTTCTATGGCTTAGCAGCCTTAAGGATGATTTTAATTGGTTAGGTTCTTTTGAGTTGTGCAATCCCTCTCAGTATTGTTCTACTCTTCAAAAATGCACTGAGTTAGACAGTATTATAGAATATCAGTGAAGTCATAGTCCCCATAGAAAAGAATTTACAGATCTAGTGTTGTACTAATGCTTGGTTGCAATTGAAAACATGTATTTGGCTTATCATGTGAAAATGGGTTCTTAAAGACTTTTGAAATATATTTCTTTTAACTCTATAAACCTTTCATACTGCATTTTCCATATTAGGGTTCTGTATCAGACCTATTTTTTCCTTTCAGTTTAGACAAATCTGTTATTTTTGAAGATTAGATTAAGGCAAAAAATATTACTAAGTTTAACAGGATGTTTTGTATCTTTATCTTGGAGGATAGACTCAAAATTTGGCAGAAGAGTGGCTGAAGGGATGTGGAAGTGTTGTTTCTAGTGTCAGACATCTCTCATTGTTTTGTTAGAATTGCAACAATCTCTGCAAAATAGACGTTTCTAAAAATAATAGATTATATGCAAACAAAAGAGACCATGTCAGGCAGCTGAGTTCTCTGGAATTCCATACCTGCAGAAGATAAGCAGGGCTTTCACTACAGTTGGATTGCTGCACCTCTGCTTTCAGAGGGAAAAAATTGTTCATGTGTATAATTGCTTCCTATGCCAGCCATTGGTTGATGGAGTGTAACAAGAGACATTTCCTCATGACAGCTTACTCTAACTTTGTGTTCTACTTTTGGTTTTTTGTGCTTTCTTCGCCATAATTTGCTGTGGCCATAGTTTTAGGGAGGACATTGGCCTAGATGGACTGAATCTGTAATAGGAATTCTTATGTTTGTGTCATACCTGTGGAATTTGTCTGTTCGCCTTTAATATGACACACTTTTTAAAAATTTATTTTTAGGTGAATGTAAGAATTTGCAAGACTTAAATCTCTCTGAATGCCAGGGATTAAATGTAAGTACTGCAGATTTTTTCCATGAACTCTAATTTATACTGAGGAGGAAGATTTTTTTGAAGTGCTGTTGTTATTTGGGTACAAAAATCTTCTTGATAAAAAGTAGAGACTCATGTTCTTCAGTACTTTAAAAATGAAGTTTAGTAGAATTCAGAGATACCCAGTGAAGTTCTCATTTGTTTTCTGCAGTGCCAGGGCAAAATGATGTATTCCATCTCAATTAATTTTAATAAACAGGCTTCAAAACCTCACAAGTCTGTGGGGAGGTTTTTAAGTTTGGAGTTGTCAACAGCAATACATTTTCATCCTATATTGTTTCCAAGTTCCTTTGTTCCTTCATTCAGTAGTACACTTGGGCTCTAAAAATATCTCAGTAAACTTCTAGTTATTTGTGAGAGCATTTATTTTAATGGTGTCTAAATAGGCAATCACCATTATATATTTGTGCATTCTTTTTCCTTTAACATTTTCACTTTTATCTTGCTTCCATTCATTCTCTTTAATGTTTTTTCATTGGTCTTCTCTGATGGAAAACAATGTTTGACTCTGTTTTAATTAATGGTTTCTTAGAAATTACACTGATACGTGCGAATTTTTTCTAATAATAAAATCAATCTAAAAAGTAATATTTTTTAAGAAATAATGTTTCTTAATAGATTCATATAATGTATACATCCATTTATAGGCTATTTATAGTGTTGGGTATATAAACAAATAATTTGGTATAATTTAGTTGTCTTTGGTGTGAATTGTATGTCCAAGGGTCTAGCCAACAAACACACCAATATTTACATACAAGGTTTTAAAAATTACCGTGGATAAACTACAGCTTATGACCTTCATACGAAAATGGCATATGATGCTTAAGTTAGAGAAGCATGAGCTGCAGCAGAGTCATGAGGCTCTAATTTATAATACTCTATTTTGGTTCTGCTTTACATATATCTTCATCTCTGTCCTATGTTGATGTTAGCTTTATTACCAAATATCTTATTCTCACCATTTTCACAGACTATATACATTTCTTTGCCTTATCAGCTACAAGGAAGGGATAAAGTTATATTATGAAGTTCTTTGAGAAACACTGCATGGGGTTATTCCACCCCAGATGCAGGACTTTGCATTTGCCTTTGTTGAACTTCATGATGTTTCTGTCAGCCCATTTTTCCAGACTAAATGTCTCTGAATAGCAGTTCTAGTGTATTGACACTCCCCCCAGTTTGGAATAATTTGTGAATTTGTGAATTTGCTGAGAATCAAACCCGTTCCTATTGTCCAAACCATTTATAAAGACATTTAACAGTACTGGCCCTCATATTGACCCTTGAGGGATGGACACCAGTTACCACAAGACACCAATGGGGACTTAGCACCATTGGTGACAATGCTTTGGCCTGGCAGTCCGGACAAACTTTTTCTCACCTTTAAGGTCACTTATCCAGACTTTATTTTGCCAATTTGGCTATAAAGGATACTGTGGCCTGTGCTGAAGGCCTTGCTGAAGTCAAGATACACAACAGCTGCTCTTCTCCCCTTATCCATAGACCCAGTAATTTCATCATAGAAAACCTATTGCCTTAGTGAGAAATGGCCTTTAGTAAGTTCATGCTGGCTGTTCACTGTCACTTTTTCATCCTTCATGTTCTTGGACAGGGTTTTAAGGAGGATTTGCTAACTGATCTTCCCATTGAGTTGGGTGAGGCTGACTGGCCTGTAGCTTCCTGGATCCTCCTTCCATTTCCTGAAAATGGATGTGACATTTCCTATCTTCCAGTCATCAGGAATCTCCTCTGATTGCCATGGCCTTTCAAAAATGAGTGAGGCCACCCAGTGACAGGAGCCAGCTTTCTGAATATTCTTGGATACATCCTGTCTCATCCCATTTCCTCAGGTGCTCCCTGACATTATTTTCTTCTGCCATGGGTATTGCTTCACTCCCATGGACTCTGCTAGTAGGCTCCTGGGAGGCACCTTAAGACAAGCCTTATCAGTAAAAACTGAGGCAAAAGTCATTGAGTACCTTGGCCTTTGTAAAGGACCATTCATGCAGTTTTACAGAAAACTGCAGCTGCCTGTCAAGGCCCTGATGAGGCAAGGCCTTGTGATGTCTCAAGGCATTTCAGTTGTAGACTCCTAGTCCTGTCCCTTGCTGATAAGAAGAAGTGAATAATGCACCGAAGGCTTTGCTCCCCTCACTAACAAACGACTTAGTCTTGCTCTTACAACAAAGTAGCAAACCCTTGCTGAACAAGGTCTCTGCCTCCAGCTCCAAGGTGCCAACAAGGCCAAAGTTAATCTAATTACGGGGTCCACACGACCACCAGCTCAACTGGCTGAAAGGGTTAATGCTACCCTTCCCCCTCTTGCACATGCACAGAAAAATGATTCTCCCCATGTTAATTAAGGAGATACCACTCTCTGCTTCCTATGCTAACTGGGGAGACACCTCCATCGCTTCCTATGCTAATTGAAGAAAGTTAGGCGGAGACCTGAGAACTTTTGTCTATAAAAGGTGAATAAACAAAGAGAAGGAGCTTGTGCCCACCACCTGAGGACTCCTGAGATGCTGACAGACTGATCGAGCAACACCCGCCCCCAAGATGTTGCTTATCCCAAGGATCCAAAGAGTGGTGAAAACTTTTCTCTCTCTTCTCTCCTTTTCCTTTCTTTTTCTCTTCAAGCATCTCTTGATCTCTCTCTCTCTCTGGCACATATGGTAACACCTTATAAGTTTTATGCCAGCTCCTTTTGGGGCTTTTTTAGCAGGTTTTCCATAGATTGTTCATTTTAGTACTGATAAGTACTTGTCCAGTGATAGGACAAGGGGCAATGGGTGCAAGCTGGAACATAGGAGGTTCCACTTGAATATGAGAAAAAACTTCTTCACGGTGAGGGTGACAGAGCACTGGAACAGGCTGCCCAGAGAGGTTGTGGAGTCTCCTTCTCTGGAGACATTCAAAGCCCGCCTGGATGCGTTCCTGTGTGATCTGATCTAGGTGTTCCTGCTCTGGCAGGGGGATTGGACTAGATGATCTTTCGAGGCCCAAAGGGAATACACAGAATCTCCAAGAACCGCACTCACCTCACCCAGCATGGTTTTATGAGCTGAGTTGCAACAGCCTTGAAGATCAACCGTCTCTCCTGGGCCCATTTGCCCTCCAGGGCTGTCTGCCATGAGATCCTGTTAAGCAGATCCCTAAACAAGCCAAAATTTGCTCTCAGGTTCAGGCTTTTTCTTCTACAATTTGTCCAATTTTCTTCTCTCAGAATTTTAAACTCCTAATTTTCATGGTTGCAGTAACCAAAGCCCCTCTAGTTCTTCACATCCTTGACCTGGATCAAGAAATTCTCTTCAACACACTCTAGAAGTCTCTTGGATTGCTTGCACCCAGCCATATTCTTCTTACAGCAGATATCAGAGTGGTTAGTCTCTCATGAGACTCTTGGCTAACAAGAACTGTGGTTTAGCAAAATGTGTAAATGTGTGCTAACCTTCAATCATGTGAAAAGTCCCCTGTGCTCTCTAGGACTGTGTAGTGTATAATGTTTCATTGAATTGGAATGTTAAAATTACTATACTTAAAGTGAGTACCAGTAGGGTCATGTATCTCTCAGTATTCTGAGGCTTCCAGAGAAAAAGGCTGTGATGTATAAAAATTATTACAATGTCTTAAAGATACTTATTCTTGTTTTTTCCCCGTTACTATGCATAAAAATGTAAGATAAATTAATAAAAAAATATAATTTTAATGTACTTCTGGATTTTTTTTTATTATTCAGGATGAATCAATGAGACTCATATCAGAAGGCTGCAGAGCTCTTCTCTATTTAAATTTGTCATATACAGATATTACTGATGCAACACTACGACTAGTGTCAAGGTAAAATTAAACAGAAATACGAAAGTCTGTTTGTTTTAATCTTGCAGGAAACTTAGAGGCATATGTAGTAGAAATACTCTTTTCGAGTGATTTAGTGGATTCTGTCTGCTGTACAAAATTTTAAAAATGCTTTGTGCATTTGAGTTAGTAGCAGTTCTTTTCCCTTTTTAGTACAATTAAAAGTATACAGTAGATTACCCTATATATTTCACCGAGTTTTACAGAAACTTTTAAAGGACCATGCTAACCAGAAATTTCTTGGGCATGTCTAGTTACTCATGATGATGCAAGAAGTTAGCAAGTTAGATATGTTCTTAAATTATTTTTTTTTTTTTGCAAGAGAGGATTGTGGATAGGTGTATTGTGTGAGCCAAGGCCTCGTGTAACAACTGCAAAAGAAAGAGTTATTCCAAAGTCTTACTTAGAAAATCAGTGAGCTGAAGGCAGAATATTTACATTCTTACAGAATTCTGCCATTCCTGTTTTAGATGTATCACTCCGTGAGACTTGAAGTCTGCCTGGTAGGTAGAATTGCTGCATTAAAGCTGCCATAAAGGACAAGAGGCATGCTGGTCTGTGACAGCAGCCATCACAAAGATGTATATAGATTTGAAGATACCTGTACATTGTTTGTCTTTCCTATGAGGAAAACTAATGTCTTCCTTTCAACAGCAGCCCCACAAAGTCCAGAAACATGTTTTTCTTCGGCATTTGTGTAATGCATTTTGATTTTTGTTTTTCTTAGTCTGTAATGCTGTATCCTCATATTTAGTGTCTCCAATCTTACAACTCATCTCTTCATCAGTATTATTCTTATCATAATCTGTGTTTTTTCCATGTTGGCTGATATTTTGTCTTTTTAAATGTCCATATATTTATGGTGAAGTTTGGAACAGCTGTTCTATAGGTAATCTCAGTGTATGTTATTCTGGTTACCTGAGCATGCTGTTGCCACCATAAGTCAGAACCATTCATTTGTTTTGATGCTTAAATAGCATGTACCCAAGAAAGAATTCTCCAGAGTAGGTGAAGCTTTCAATGCAATAAAATGTTTTAAAAAAGAAGAAAAATTCTCCACTCATGAAATTTATTTTGCCATTAACTTGTACCTCATTAATAAGAAATTTTCCCAGTCACACATTATGCTTCTGATTTAAAACCATAAGATACCACTGTTTTTATTGACAATTTTTGGACAAAAATCAAAGCTCATTGTTTTGGAGATTATGGGGATGTATAAAAAGTTGCTGTCCTGTGAAGATTTTGATAGCAGACAAACAAATCTTATAAAGATTTCACATGCCATCTCAAAAGCATTAGCTCACCACAGGTCCTGTGTGATAAGGTAACTAACACAAAGTTCTTAGAGGTGGCAGTATTGCATTTCATAACACGGTACATGAAGTTTGCTGTTGTATATCAGATGTCTGTTATTGGAACAAGGAACAAGTGAAGTGTAGGCTGACTGTGCTAAAAACTGTTTGGTATTTTTTGATTCTCTCCTGCTGTTCCATACGAGCATTTTAACCTCCATATTACACAACACAGATCATCAGCTACAATTTCTCTCTGAAAGGTTCGTTGCATATGGTAGACATGAATATTGCTTTAAAACAATGATCCCGAGATTGCTAATGCCAAAATTACTTGAAGAACAAGTACAACAGAATTCCTGCAGAATTTAGCTATAACACAAAACAAGGATTTTTATTACTCTCTGTGCTCAAGCTGAAGTTTTAAGAAAGCCATCACTTTAAAAATGGCAGAAGGTGGCACGTGTTAAAATTCACAGATTATAAAAATGGGTCATATGACCTCTAAAGAAAATCAGTGTCTCTTCAGAAGTATTGGAAGGTTTTGATCACTGTCTTCAAAATGCAGTGGGAAAGGCTCCCCTGTGTCTTGTGCAACCTTGTAGCAACATACACTTTAAAAAGACTCAGAACTGCCAGAGTATAAAAACCAGGCCCTTAATTTATTATCTGTTTTGTCAGATAGGTTTGGATGTGTTCTCTCTCTGAGTTTGATTTTCCCCACTCATTTCTGTGGAATATGTCACTAAAATGCCAAAGCTTTTGCTTGTACAAAGGAGGGTGCTTTTATTTCTGTATTTAATACGAATTAAATGTTGCAATTTTTTAAAAAATGCACCACAAACACATGTCCTTATATTCTAATATCTGGTTCTGATGCACATAGTGTGTCTTGGCTTTTTTCCCCTGAAATGTGATCTTATATTTAATTTCTTAATATTTTTGTATTATCCTTTTTTTTTTTTACAATAATATTCTTTTCCAGCTTCCTATCTCTCCTTTTTTTTTTTTTTACAATAATATTATTTTCCAGCTTCCTATCTCTCCTTTTTTTTTTTTTTTTTTTGTGTGTTCAGTTCAAGTTAACATGTTTCCCCACTCTACACTGAAAGTATAAAGTGATTTCCAGAAATGTATGTCACTCCTTAAGCAGGCAGCTCCTCGGTGGGTGTTCCCATCTTTCTTCAAAATGCCTACTTTTGCTGACTTGCAGAACGGCATGGCTATATCCCTACAACTAAATGTCTACCAGAGCAGTAGGTCCTAACTCTAGGTTTTGGTTTTCTGTATGCTTTCATTTGTGGTGCCTGTGGCAATTGTTATTTATTCCAGTTAGAAATGTAGTTCAGTAAAATGAATAGTTTTCAGTATGTTATAAACCAAAGCTGCAGATGGAAACTAAAGTATATTCAGAGTATAGATTCTTTTACAGAGTGCTGTTGATTAATGTTTTCCACTTACACAGTTTGCTTTCTTTTAACTAACATTTAGTATAAAGACATGTTTTCCAAAAGAACTGATCAAAACCTAACATTGGATGATTCACTTTTGGATAATTCACTTTTGTATCTATATCTTTCAATTTTTCAGATTATTTTAATAGTACCATTGCAAATAATTAATTGACTTGAGAAACTCTAACTGTACTTTTATGCTTTTAACATCCTTTGGTAGAGTTCTGGTTTTCATTTCCAGCAGGCACTGTTTGTAAAATCAATGGCAAAGACAGTCCAGCAAACTTGCACTGAAAAGTCTATTAGATTTCAAAGCATGCAGACAAAAATCTCAGTTAATTAAAACAGTATGGTTTTGCACTTATTTGAGATAACTTTAAAATTATACTGTTTTCATATGGTGAAATATGTTGTATGATAGTGCTGTTCCCCAGTAATTTGCAATACAAAGAGCAAAAGAAAAAGTGCAGCAGACAAAAGGGACTTTCAAACTTCAGCAAGGAGGTAATTCTATTTCATATCAAACATCTTTACAGTAATTTTCAGAATACTTTAACTATGGTATTTTATATTCTTTTGATTGTGTAACATGCCCTTGTAGTAATTTGCTCTCTGTTTTGTTCTTTTTTTTTTGCAAATCAGCTTCCCCAACTTACAGTATCTGAGTTTAGCTCACTGCAGAAAATTCACAGACAAAGGTTTACTATACCTCGGCTCTGGAAAAGGCTGTCACAAGCTCATCTATTTGGACCTTTCAGGTTGCATTCAGGTTTGTAGATCACGTCTTTCTTTCATTCTGTGAAGAAGAGAATCCTTTATATGACTGGCTGCATCCTGCCTTCATGGTATACTGAAGTAGAACAAGCACTGCAGCAGACTTCCAGGGTTTTGAATTACATGACTACAGCTGTTTAAGTTTTACTAAGGAATAATAGCACTATAGGTTTGGTTCACTTCCAGCAAACTGTCAGATCTATAAACAGCTAGTACTTACTGCATAATGAGAACAAGGCTTGCTTTTTGTAGCCATAAATAGACTAATTCTGTGTTGTGATTAGTTAGGATTTTAAATCAGGAACTTTGAAAATGCAGTTTTTACTAAGATATCAAAAAAATAAAAGCCACTCTCCATGGGAAAAATATGAATTTACACTTCATTTCCTGAGAAGGAAATTAATTAAACTTCTGCTGCTCTTTTATATAGGTTCAATATATAAATTGAAGTAATATTTATAGCTGCAATCTAAAAATAGTTAATATTTTGGATTATTTTGGTCTCCTACTAAACTTATACAGAAAAATAAGGTTTTAGAATCTGCTACTATTTTAGAAACTTTCAAATATATACTGTATCTTGAAACATACTTCAAAAGCAATACGAAATGCCAAACTGTAAGACAATAAAAGTCTGACAACGTTTTAATAAAGGCTCCCACGTGTATTTCTTTATATTCAGAGAAGATTCTCCATATTACAAAATACGTGTGAAATGGTAGACAGTCTCAGGAATATAAAGGTTTAACTTTCCATCTAACAAAACCTTTTCAGAACCAAGGATGAAGGCAGATAGGGCAACAGTCTTGTTTTGACTGCTCTTTGCTGTGAGTGTCTCTTTCTTGTTCCTGAGAATCATGCTGAGACTATTGTGCAGTGACAGTGAGATTTGAAATGAGGGCTGAGGTTAGAGAAAAGTTAAGAACTACCTACCTCTGAGTTACTTTTTCAAAATGCCAGTAATTTTTTCCAAAAGCAATATTCCTGCTTGTTCAGAAGTGTAACCATGAGCTGTAAGGGTCTGCCTCTAGAAAGTGTGGTCTAATAGTAGTCAGAGAAGAGTAATCATCATCAAACTGAAAAAACCACAATCCTCCCCTTTCCAGAGGAAAGAGGGTTTGCTCAACAGTGTATTTGGGAGCTCTGAAAGGGATTCCACAGCTTCCTCCATTTTGGATTTCCCCACAATTCTGGAACAGTGCTTAATGATTATGACTGAGTACTTAAGTAAACAGTTAAAACCAAAAAGAACATGAATTGCATCACTGTTGCAGAAAGCATTTTAATAAGATTAATTGAAGCATTATCAGCAGGTTGAAGGAGGTGATTCTCCCCCTCTACTCTGCTCTCGTGAGACCCCACCTGGAGTACTGTGTTCAGTTGTGGGGCCACCAACATAAAAAAGACATGGACCTGTTGGAGAGAGCCCAGACGAGAGCCACGAAATTGGTCAGAGGGCTGGAGCACCTCCCCTCGGAGGACCGGGTTGTTCAGCCTGGAGAAGAGAAGGCTCCGAGGAGACTTAATAGCAGCCTTCCAGTACCTGAAGGGGGCTACAGGAGAGATGGGGAAGCACTCTTTATCAGGGAGTGTAGTGATAGGACAAGGGGTAATGGGTATAAGCTGAAAGAGGGTAAATTTAGACTAGACATTAGGAAGAAGTTTTTCACTATGAGGGTGGTGAGGCACTGGAACAGGTTGCCCAGAGAAGCTGTGGATGCCCCATCCCTGGAGGTGTTCAAGGCCAGGCTGGATGAGGCTTTGAGCAACCTAACCTGGTCTAGGGTGTCCCTGCCCATGGCAGGGGGGTTGGGACTCGATGATCTTTAAGGTCCTTTCCAACCCAAACCATTCCATGATTCTATGGTTCTATGATTCTATGATTCTATGATATAATTCTCTTTTTTTCCCCTCGTTGGATGAACTCAACAAAAGGGAACTTCTCTAAGGCTAATGTTTCAGAATTAGTTAGAAAAATTTAGTGAAGCTATAGTATAAACATTTAAATTAGTCTAAGAAGTGTTCTATAGAACAGAATATATATTCTATAGAACACATTTTTCCTGTTTTTTCATGTTACCTATTTTTCTTTCTTTTTAACATTACAGTTCTTTTCATATGAGTTCTTATATTAACGTTACTACTGTAGGATTTGAACGTCTGTTTAGAAAGGCCATCTGTAAAACGGGTGATTATACTAATGACTTTGTGAGTGGCAACTTGAGGACCAGGGCATTTAAATAGCTCATTAAAACATATTTAGGCAGAAAACTGGGAATTAAGCACACATTTTCTAGTCCATTGTCATAAAACAAGTCAGCGTGTTCTTTGACCATTATATTAATACATGGCAATAATACTGGATAAATTGTAGGCATGGGTTTTTTAATAAAATCTCAGTAATTAAGGTTGTGTTGTGATGACACAGGAAGTAAATCTTTTCATTAATGAGTTTCAAGATATTTTCATTAAAAAAGAATCTCTATTCTCTTGTTTCCTGCTCAACAGGTATCCTATTACACCATTGATGTTCTGAGAGAATTACCTAGAAAGCATAAGATTTCTTTGTCTTGCTTCTGAAGCTGAACAGTATAGGTGGAAAAGATGGAAGGGTATAAAGCAATTGCATGTCATTTACTGACATACTAGATTGAGACTATTCAACTCTAACCGTTTGGTGAGACATATTTTCAGTTAAATTAGAAACATGGAAATTTTCAAATTGACTTTTTGATGCCAACATCTGTGGCTGATTTTCAGACCGGAACTATTCTGGCCCAAAATGTGTTAGAGTGCTCTATCAATTTCTGTCATTTACAACATCTGGATAAGAGATCACAAGCCATTGAGAAAAATAAATTTGACCCTTTCATTTCTTGACATCCTGCAGTGTTTTTTGGAATGTCAGAGGAGCTACTGGCAGATGTGTAGACTTCACCATTTTTCACCATCTGAGTTCTCCTGCTCTGGGTTCATTGGGAGAATTCTCATTTTTGCAGCTACTGTCAAATTCTGGCTTCTTCAGACGTATCAAGCAGCAAAAAGAGGCCATCACCTGGGGAGAAAATCTGAGCCATGTTCTTTATTTATTAAAGTAGAGGACTCATCTTTTACATTTCCTGATACAAACTCATGTAACTGAAGAATACTTTATTATCGGTTACACATGCACTGTTCTATATTTATAGAAATATGCTAATTCAGGAGTATGTTAATAAAAGCTTTTTATGGACAGTGGAAAATTAAAAGAGAAATAACATCTGGAGGCAAATCATCAATGTATGTGCTAAACATCTGAAAGGATGTCACAATTTGTTTTATCATTCTTGACAAACACGGAATAAAATGAAAAAAGCCCCTTGTGTACCACAAGAGTAATTCCTCAATCCTGAACACTATTTTTCATGTTTCTGCACTCACAGTGCATTGACAATACTAGAATCATAGAATAGTGTTTCTTCAATATCCCTTCTGCACTGCAGACAGCGCTCTGCCTTGCAGGGTGGATTCCACAAATACAATTGGTTCAGGGGGAGAAAGAAGGAATTTTAAAGCAGTCCCATATGCAGAGCAAATAAGCCAAAACCTGAAAAAAAATCTGTATGTTCCTATTCTTTGGAATTAAGAAACTATAAAAAGATGAAATTAATTTTTACATTCATACAAACATTTAATCATTTCATTCCATTTATTTTCTAAATCTATGGGGACAAATCTTTAGCTGTGGTTTGCTCCATGTACCTTCATTTCAGATCACAGTGTATTAGCATACAGTTAAGAAAAAAAAACCCAAATCAGTCATTCACATATTAGACTGAAAACCCATAGCAGACAAATAATTATATTTTGTGTACAATCATTGCATCGACTTGTAATCCTGTACATGCAAGAAAAATGATACCTTTATAAAATGATCTTACTGAATCATGCAGAAAAAGTGTTTTGCAGAATTTTGTAGGATCTAAGACTCATAATAACCTTCAAAGCATCCTCCCTCACAATGAGTTTGAAGAAGGAGGTTTAAGTGGGATTTTACTGATTAAATCCAAATACTGAGAAAGAATGCAATATTAAATTCCATATGTATCCTAACATTGATTCTTGGGTCAATCTGTTCGCTGTTGAGGCAATCTATTAACTCACATTCCAAGTGAGTTGAGAAAGAAAATGTGCACAAGATTTCATTTTTCTACACCTTATCTTCAAGGGTGCCTCAAGTTTCATAAATAGGGACTTTAGAAAAGAAATTCAAGATTATTTTTCTAGGAATAGAGGAAAATAAGACAAATACATATGATGTTGCAGCAGCATCTAAATGTTGGCTAATTTAATTGAATCTTATCTGAACGCATGTTTCACACAGGAACTTTCTCAACCTGATGCCTGGGATCCATTATCCAGCTGTAAGTTAAAAAACAGTTCAAGTGAAAAAAAATCTGAAACGATCTGTGCAGGGGAATTATTAGCTGCTTCAGTGTAATTGTTTTTGGCTTGCATGGAGGAAAACACTAAATTGCGGCTATTTGTGGTATCAAATGGCTATGTTAAGCAAACAGTGTTTTTCCAGACAAAGAGAATTAAAGTCCTTTAGACTGAAGTTAACATTATGCAATCATTACTGAATTCCAGAAACAAATATGCTTCTTCTGTGCCTCAACATTGTTGAGTTTGATCTGATTACCTGCTACTGACTATCTATCCTTTTGAGAATGGGAATTTCAGTTAATTTTAGGTGTCTAACCTAAGGTAGGGCCTAGAAACTTGCCTTAATTTATGACATTTAGAGAGGAAGAGAGGCCTCCAGAGGTGATTCAGACTTTTTCAGGTCTGACCAGTCTTGGGATCTTTCTTGCTCTTTGCTCTACAGAGATTTCATAATTGTCTAACATAGACACATCACTTATATTCCTAATTGCAGTGGCGTAAACAAAGGGTTTAGCATTTGCAGTCTATGTTTTAAATCACAATCAATATTATTGACACTTTCTTGACTTAGCATTTTTCTTACTTATTTCCCGTTTTTTAAATCCTCTCAACTGTGATTCCTCTTCTACATTTATCAGAACAACCTGTAAGCTTCGCAAATGTTTATATTACTGCTCAGTTAAATGGTTAACATTTGCAAAGTCAGGAGCTTAAAACTGGGCTCCTGAGTCTGCATTTAGGTTTATTCAGTGATATTTTTAAAATCTTGTTGCGAGAGCAACAAGTAATGTAATGTAACTAAGATCCATCATTTAATTGTATTTGCATCTGAATTTTAGATATGTAGACATGAGGGATATTGTATTTCTATTCTCTGTATCTAACTGTGATCACCAACTTAGGTAGGCACTCTTAACATACATATTCATTTTCAAAAAAATCAACAACGCAAGAACAATTGGCAACAGGCCCCATTAAGCCCCATACTTACCTTTGATCAGCAGTCATAGGAGGAAGTTTTAGTTGGTTACAATTGATGCATGCATTTGAACTGAGTCTTAAAAAATCTCTTTGGTTTGAACAATAAGCATAGCTGAATGTTCTGCTCTATAGAATTATAGAATGGTTAGGGCTGGAAAGGACCTTAAAGATCATAGAGTTCCAACCCCCCTGCTATGGGCAGGGACACCCTCCACTAGACCAGGTTGCTCAAAGCCTCATCTAAAAAGCTTTCTAAAAGCTATCTCAGCTTTTGAGTGACCGTTCCTTGGGAGTGGAGTTATTCCTTCTCATAGCAAATCTGTTCAGCAGTTACAAGGGGAAATGCCACTGTCATAATAGCTAAGGCATACTCAACCTGATTAACAAACTGTGGCTGATTTTTAGAAGAGTGAAAACCTCAATCTTATTTTGAAAAGGCATCATGTTCAGATTATAATGGACGGTGTTATTGCTATGTGTTACAACAAACTGTATGTTGCAACACACCCTCTCTTCTCTTGGGAGTGGTTTGCTCTTTGCAGTATATGGACCAAGAACAAGACTCAGTTACCAGAAATTCACCTCTCATACTGAAATTTCTAGGGAGTGGTTTGTTTCACTTTAACATATTGAAGTACTTGGTGCATGTTGTAGAAATGTGCTGTCTTCTGTTCCACTGCTTGAGAGCCAACAGTGAGGCCTCTTGCAGGGTTAGGTAAACTCTTACTTGAATGAACTGGTCATGCCATGTTAAAGCAATTAGTGCTTCTTGACCAGCAGAGAAGGGAGATTTCCCAGTACCTCCCTCAGGCAGCTGCTTGTGTGATGTTCACAAATTTAAGCTAATCCCTTTCATACAGACCAGAGACTTTGGGCTGAGGAAATGAGATAGGATTACATTGTCCTATATTACATATACTAATAGTGAGTACAAAACTGCAGAATTTGGACAACAGAATTTCATATTCTGTCCTGAGAACTAGCACCCATCTTTCCATGCTGACCTCTGGCAATGACTACCAGTTGAAAAGAGGATTGCCTTTGCCATAGTAGCCCTACACTAGTAGGGCTGGTTGTTTTGCGTTTGGGGTGGGCAAATCCAACCTACCTATGCTGATGGGTGAGATCTGCAGTACTATCTGCAGATCCTCACTGATGTGTTACCCACGTCAACCACATTCCTAAAGTCATGGTGCCCTTTTGTCCAGCAGACATGTCTCAGTTGGAAGGGGTGTAAGAGCCTGGAGTGCACCAACAGGCTCTACATGCTCTGACCAGCTTGTGGTTACAAGATGGTTATCTTTCCATGCAATCCTTTTCTGCAGCCTTCCCTCCTGCCTCCCAAGATTCTTTTTCCTTCTTCAGCTCTTTCTTACAATAGATCTGTTTTCAGAGGAGCCTGATCCAGGGTTAAACAGCTGCACCTTGTCAGACCTGATCTTGAACAGGGACAGCTGACAGAGGGTAGTTGATGGGATTTATATCACCATGCATTACCTGTAAAATATTTCCTATAGTTAATTTTGATGGTAAGGTTTTCACTCTGTCATTTTACAGGCAGTTACAGACCCCGTGTAGGAAAAACATTCACGCTACACTTGTCCTGAGCTTAAAACACATCAGACTATTTGCGTCCACAGTGCCAGTGTGTATCATGAGCCACACCATATTCTGTCTGTCTGGACACGAGACCTGCACAAACTCTTTTAAGCCTTAGAACACATTTGACAGACATGTAGCCAGTTCCCCTCTAGTGCTGACACCCCCCCTGCACAAGGGAAACAGTGCAAAGAGTGCCATAATCCCTTACGAAGGAGAGACATTTAACATCAAAATAATTAAAGAAATTTATAAAGAATCTATTTAAAAGGCCACTCCAGCCTGGAAATAAAGAGCAAGCCAATCTGGCTGTAAGATAAAAGATGGGGCACTGTGCCAGAAAAGAAAACACAGTCTGCCTTGATTATAACTTAAAGTCGGGTGCTCAGTTCATGAAAAAAAAAACCTCACATGCAAAAAGAACCCAAATGTTAAGTTTGCAAAAAGAAGAGCCAGAAATCCACCCAATGTGTTAAACTCCTCAGTGCTGATGTGGAAGGAAAGCAGGCTTGACCTTTGTTTCCACTGGTAAGTAGTTGTGGGGAGCAGTCAAATGTGCTACAAAGGCTGGAGGCTGCAAGTGCAAGAACTGGAAGCATCTTCTGGTGCACTGCTACCATACTGACGTGTGATGGGTGATTAGCTGCTGCTTAGCTTCTGACTTGCTTTTCTGTGACTATTTCCCATCTGCTAATGGTGTGCACTGTCAGACAGCATATATACCCTAAGCACAGCCTGTGTTTTACACTGTCCCTCCCCTTAAGCAATGTAACTATGCAAATCAGGCTTCTGCAGCAGCTGGAGAGGTGGGGGACAGCAAGAATCCCTCCCAGCATACTTTATCTTTGAGGTTTCCTCCTTTGGATTCTTGTTTCCACAGGCCTTATCTGGTACCCAGGAGAACGTGCCAGACTGCTTTTTTTGGTGGATGTTTTGCAAATTAATTCCTGGTGCAGAGCAGGGCTGTAGTCTGGGCTGCACAAGATTATTATGTTATACAGCTTCAAAACCCTGGGACACAGTGAGATCTCCGCATGCGAATATCGGTGGGACCATTTCACAGGGAGGACTGGCTCACATCCATGTTGTCTGTAGAACATGGGGCTAAAAGGAAACTGTCCTGTACTTTACACAGGATTTATACGTCAGAGGAACTACTCTGTATGCCCAAGAGTGAACTGACATCTACTGGATTTGGGCAGTTGAAGAATTGACTCCCTAGAGTCACTCCCTGGGGTGATAAAGGGAATAAACTGAATTGACAGATCTATCTGTCCGCTCATACTTTCAGTGAATATTGCTCTGTTAGAGTATGGAAAGTTGGTGATGCTGTCCCATATGGAGGATTCTGTACATGAGCTCCATGTTGTCATTGCATAGGATCTTTCTTTGTATCCCCTCTGAATTTAAAACATATTTTACTATGGATCTGGAAAAAACCAGTTAAGGTATTTTACCACATTCAAACCTTGCTTCAAATGAGATGTAAGCATCTGCCATGTGTGAATACCTCATAAAGTTGGGAAAACAAAGGTAGAAGGATGTGACAATGACATTCATTGCTGCTCCCATAAAGGACATTGACTGTAGGAATTAGTGTGCCTTACTCTTGCTTGTTTAGTAGATGTATTTTTGGAAAAGATCCTGGATTTGGATTATGTTGTTAAAATTCCAGCATAATGTGTACACCTCATGGGTCTGTTTTTCTTTTAATGGGATTAATGCATTTCTCGTTTTAGTGAGCATCTAGGTACCTGTGATTTTAAAATACTGAAAATAGCTCAAGCCTTTCCTGTATTGTTTTTATTAGGCTTGCTAAGGCATAAATATTTTATTTCTTACTTAGATTTCAGTTGATGGCTTCAGAAATATTGCCAATGGCTGCAGCAGGATTCAAGATTTACTTATCAACAAAATGCCAACTCTTACAGACAGATGTATTCAGGTAAGAGGTTGAAAAGAAATCTGCACTTTGAGAAATTTTCTGATGTTGAAACTGGGTTATCCTCTCGAATTACTTTAAAGAAAGTTATGCAGATACAATTTAAGAGGAAAATTTCTCCCCCAAAATGTTTTTTAAAAATGTCATCCAATTATGTTTATAAATCTTCCTCACTTGCAGTCACTTTCACTAAATTTTAATTGTCTTCTTTTGCTACATGGGCATGGCTGAATTATGGTCTTCCAGTTTATAAATGGAAATATTTCAGTTTTTTCAGTGTTGAAGCAAATATAATACATGGGAGCAGCATTCTGCTACTGATTTTGCCCATCAAAAAAGAATTTTCAGGCTTCTGCAAAAGCGATTGTTAACTACATCACTGTCTCGGGTGTCTGACATACTTCATGTCTCCAGTTACTTACTTCTTTTCCTTGTGTTCCCAAACATAATAATATATGGAAAATTTCAGTAGTTTATATACTGCTCACTGTCTAGAAGTTACTCTTACAATGGATTATAACTATTTGTTTGAAATTGTAACATTCGGTATTATATGCAGAATATTTGCTAATCTTTTGTTACGTGACAACATAGGTATATGAATATTTTATTTCATCTTCTTCCCTTTGAAGGCTCTGGTTGAAAAATGCCGGGAGATAATGTCTGTTGTCTTTCTTGACTCTCCACATCTTTCTGATACAACTTTTAAAGCCCTTGCTGAATGTAAACTTGTCAAGGTCAGCATTGAAGGTTAGTATAATAATTGAGAAAATTATTAGGATGATGTATTTTTAAAATTCATCCAGATAACTTGAAATAAATCTTTCATCTGATTTCAGTTGGTATTTGGATCGGGCCCTTAGTGTATGTCAGATGTGTAACTTACATCTTTATATATTTCAACAGGGAATAACCAAATTACTGATTTAAGTTTCAAGTTGATGAGTAAATTCTGCCCATACATCAGGCACATTCATATGGCTGATTGCCAGAAGATTACAGATGCTAGTCTTCAGATGATTTCACCATTGAAGCACATTCTTGTACTGAATGTAGCAGACTGCATAAGGTACTATATCACATCCAGATTCCTGTAAAACATTGCAAAGGAATTTCAGTAAAGTTACTTATACTCATAAGTCCTGTTAACACATCTTTCAGTTTTAAAAGTAAATTCCTGGAATGTTAATACATGTATCTTAATGTTTTAAGAAATATTTTATAGAAATAGTTTTTGTTCCTGTATTGTTTTCAAAAATCCATTTGTTATTACTGTTCAAGCAAAAAAAACCCAACAAAAGTCTAGTTGTGATATTACTTAATATCCATGACATATTTTAGTGCTGGAATGTAGCTGTGAAGAAGATGAAAATTATAACCAAAGACAATTCCAGTACCACAACTCAATTAAAATTTGTATATTGAATAATTTTGTGAATATTAAAATAATACTTTATAACTGTCTAGTACTAAGATATAAACAAAACTTGACAATTTATTAGAATTACTGAGACAACATTGCACCCAATTTATGTTGTAGAGGAAGAATATATTTTATTTGAAGACTGTTTTCCAGTTCAGGTCTGTCATATATCAATAGAAACAAAACCAAATGAAAGGGTTTCCAAAGCTGCAATCTTGTTCCCTGTTTTGTGGCATGGTGATGGAGTCAAGGGTGGGAGGGGACAGGAAGGCAAAACCTCCAAACAGTTCAAAATCAACAAACTATAAAATAATACAAATAAGCTAGAATCGCTTAAATATCTTAAAATTTCTAATGCCATGTGAAGTTTTAGGGATTCTGTTTTAATGTGTAACTAAAGTACTTCTTGTGCCTGCTGATGCTCTATAAAAATCTGGTAACATTGCATGTAGATGCGCTGACATCATGTTGGTAGTTCAGCTGGGCAGATGGGACAGCTGCATGCATTTTCTGATTTAATATTTAGAAGGCTGGATTTTCCAGTCTGTTAGACAAATCTTGGGCTGTGAATGTGTTTGCACATGTGTCTACTGTCTCTACTGCTAAAGAATTGCTGAATTACCTTAACAAAACTTTTAAAGCAGTTTTAAAGCTATTGTAAAACTCTGTACTCATTTTATTGCTTTTGCAGACACTTGTAAAAGTTTCAGCATTAACAAAGCTATAGATTGTAACACATCTAAAGTTGCTAAAGAGTTTCTCTCAAGAGATATGAAACTGCAAAAGGGGAATTGGTAGTATTTATGTTTCTCATGTCTGGACAGTGTATTGCTACAGAAGTTCACATTATGACTTAGAAACATTTAGGGATTTCTCATCAATCAAGGGAAGTGCCATACTGGTGGTAGAATCTTAGGAACAGATTTTGAAATGCTTAACCATCTTAGTGCTCTTAATCAGTTTCATTTTTTTTCATTGCCATTTTATCTTATTCTAGGAGTCTAAGTTTTTCTAACTTAGTCATATGGAATTTTTTTTGAGAAATAAAAGGGGCAGAAAGAGCAAATCTAACAATTCAGAATTTTTAAATTACAGGAAATACCTGACTACATGTGAAAAATGAAGAAAGAATATTAACTGATCATGATTATTAAAATTAAGAAACAATAGAGACATGAGTAAAAAGATGTCTAAAAATGGACACAGGCAATGTGGTGGCTCACACCCTTGACAGATTTTTCTGGTTTAAGTCTGTTATCTTCATGTATGATAAAGCAGTGTGTGGACTGTGATTTTATACAGTTATTCAGCTGACTAGCGAGATTTAGCATGTGTATTCATGTCACAGTTATTTCAGAAGTTGTCATGTCACTATTTCAGTATTTCAGCCCTCAAACCCAGTATGGTTACAAAATATCTTTTTTTTTTTTTTTTTTTTTCCCAATTCAGTTGACTGTATTGCCAAGCTCTGCATTCCTTACAGGCTTTATGCAAGTTAATTATTCTGAAGGTATATTTCTTAAATTTATCTATCTTGAGGGAAAAACAATTGCACTGTGAAATCACACCAAAACTGCCACAGTGGTTGAATTATTGCAGAGTGATTACTGTAACACTTTATGAATTATAGCTTCATCTGTAGGTTGTGGTCACGCAATGAGGCTCTGTTCAGGTTATCATTTTATTAGTAGTGCTACTCTTACCCATATGTTTATAGGGCTTTGGGATTTGCAGTGATTTCTGCAACAAACTGTACGAGCCAAAATATGATTCAGAATTCTGGGATTCATTTTTTATTCATCAGGGAACATGGAAGAAATACTGGGAATGCATTGAAAAGCTAAGTGTACATGTATTGTTAAACATACCAGAGATATGAACTGTATAGAAACACTTACCCAAGCTGTAGTCAGCTCTCCAACCCTCTCAAGTCGGCTGAAAGATTTTCTATCTAGTTAATTTATATAACCTTTCTGTATAACTTAGCAGTTTGTGTGTGAGATATGCAATTGATTAAGAGAAACACTCTGAGGAAGAACTGCATGTGTACAGAACAGCTCCTACATACATACACTACCTATAACTTTTGCTTCTGTGCTAGAAGATAATTTTTCCTTTAAATAAATTCAGTTCATTAAATTATCAAAGGTATTAATACAAATATTACTCTGAAATGCTTAAACAGGTTCTGATACTTTCTAGATGGGTTTTCCAAGCTCTGGCTTTTGGAGTGCTGTCATATCTGAGTGTTGGAACTGATGGAAGTTCTCATAATCTCTAACAGACTTTTTTGAGAAAGTTCTGGTTTTCAGCAGTTCCAAGGAGCAGCATCTTTCAAATTGAGATATTAATTATTCTGATTCCTTTTTGGGTTTAAAAGGCTATTCAAAAAAATCCCATTATTGATTTCTGGTTATCTACAATGTAGACTGCTGAATGCAAATTGTGTATTCATTTGTATGAATTAGGAAAAATACATATTATAAATATTGCCTACGTTTCTCTTTTAGAATCAGTGATGGAGGTGTAAGGCCATTTGTACAAGGTTCTTCAGGAGCTAAGCTAAGAGAGCTGAATTTGACTAATTGTATTCGTGTCACTGATGCTTCAGTCACAGAAATAGCACAAAGGTACCATAGCCTAGTCCAATATTTTTCTAGTGTGGTTAGACTTTCAGTTTATTTCTATTTTTAAAGTTCTTAATATATTAATAAATGGGTAAAATTATACAGCCAATTGTATAGAGAAAACTGTACTAGAAAAAGAACTAGTCCCTTTTGGCATTGCGAATCTCTTAAAAAATGATCCATTATATAAGGAGGAATTAATCAATACAAATATGGAAACCTGAGAAGTCTTACTTTTGTGGGAAGAAAAAAAGTGCTTAAATGATGGTTGTCAGTGACAAAACTGCATTAAAAAATCAGTATGTATAAGTCACATTCTTGTAAACTCAATAAATACACATCTACGCAAACAAAAGTACTCTATTGCTAAACCTCTTCAATTCCAGTTCCTCAGAAGAATGTTGGTACTGTCAATAAAACAATAATTTTTAAATCTCCAGGGAAGATTGGAGTGAGTCTTTCCACTCCTTACTAGATCTCTTAGCAGGCGCCTGTTTATGCTTTCATAACAGTAGTTGTGAATAATTGTAGCACACTTGCTGGTAAGCTAGGGAATGCCTTCTCTGTTTTACTGGTGGAGTGTTACCCCCAAGGCTCCAAGCGTAGATGCACTGCTTGAGGAGGCACATTTCTTAGGTCTTCTGGTTTGGTTATGGGAAGATAACAGTTCATGGTGCTTACTTTTGCAGTAAAATTCAGTTATTTGTGTACGGTCAGTGAGTGCTGATTTGCAGAACTTGTCAATGTCTTCATTTGCTGTGTACCATTATTTGCATAGCTGTAGCTAGGTATGGGTACAGCCATGGGGTCCCAAATTCTGTCGCTGCAGTGAGCTTTGAAGTTCCTGTGCAAGATATGAGAGATTTGTAGACGGGGAAAAGTCAAGCATCAAACTAATAAAAAAAATATTTTTATGTAATAGAGCTTGATTTCCTTATTTTTACTGAATTTGATTGCTGTTCATGGTTTGAAATATTTGTGATGTTTATGAATGATGAGTGGAAACCTTGCAAGTGCCTATGTAAGCTAGGTATCAATAGTCTAGAGTGCTTGTTTTCATAGGCCTCCTGAAAAAAACTTAGCAAGGGTTATTGCAAAAATGTACTTGCTATACTACATTTCTGTAACAAAAGTGGAAAGCTGACGTCTGTTTTTTTTATTTAATTTAGATGTCACAAATTGACCTATCTAAATCTGCGTTACTGTGAAAATGCGACTGATGCTGGAATTGAAGCCTTGGGAAATATGTCGTCATTGAGATCCATTGATATCTCTGGAACCAGCATCTCAGATATGGTATATATATGATTAAATAATGAAGAATGTGTTTACTGTTTTTCTAGGCTTTCCAAAAAAAGCAATAAAAATTCATTCATTTAAAAACCTGCATGGATATGAATCAGTGGAGTTGCAGTGTTACTAAAACCTATTTTAGAAACGTGTGTAGCACAGTATAAGCCCATGCATAGGCAGTAACCAATAAAAGGTGATTCTTAAGTTGGACATTTCTTACATTTGAAAGAGAGAAACAGAAACTGTCAGAAAGAGGATGTTTGGCTGCTGTGAAACTGATCTGAAAAGAATGTTTATTAAGCAGAATTTTTTTGCTTCAGGATGATGAAACCTGAGGAAAACTGAAAAATTGGTATTTTTAACTTTTAAATTTGCAAAAATAGTGTTTTCCGTGAACTAGATTTTATGGTGAAAAAATCTGAATGTTAGGTCTAGCAGAGGAACTTCTTTGCACTGTGGTCTAGAAAATAATTGCTAGTGAAAGAATTACTAACAAGTTATCTTCAATGTGTCAAGTTGCTAAGACTCTGGAAAGCAAAATAGTGAGTGTGGGAGCCAGGTTAAACATCTCAGGAATACATATTAGATGTTCTTGGCAGGTCCTGCCTTGTGCGCAGGGTTCAGAGCCAGCTCTGCTCTTTCTTTCACTTTTGGGGCAAACTCTTCACTGAATGCTGAAATCCAGGAGAAACATAGTGAAGAAAACTTGCCATAGACTACTCACTCAGTTGCTGTTCAAACGGAACTCTGACCAAGAACCTTGCTATTTGGCTCTAACAGAGTTTGTGCAAAAGTAATTAAAATGTGAAAAGTAATTGAAATGTGAAAAAGTAATTAAAATGCCTGTATCTTTTATGGAGGCCTGAAAATAAAAAACAAAATCAAGTTAAATAAAGAGGGTTGGGAAATCCAAGAAGACTTAATTTAATGTGATCATTTAAAATATCATAAAATTATATCTGAATGAAAGTTATAATGCCTTGAATTACAGTCCCACAATGTTTCAACATAATGTGTTGAACAATGTTTTCTTTCTCCTTGCCTGCCACAGCTACTCTTTTAAAATGCTGTGTTGCTTCTTACTCCAGTTTTCACATAGCACAACCCGTGACCTTGGCAATAAGCCAAGCTCTTTTGCTTATGCTGCATTGCTAAAGCTTTCAGTTGCCTCTCTCCCCCAAGACAGATAAATTAACCCGGAAACTGACCATTTATCATTTTTGTAATTTCTGATCTGATAGCTACTGCTAGCTACAAAACTGTTCCAGTTTTGCTCTTCGATGTGTTTAAATATATAACATTCATGCTTGTATTATAAATACATTTTCTAATCTTAAAACATTATTTGATAAAAGGAAATCTAGCAGTCTGCTTTGTAATAAGCTTCTGTTTGTATGGTTTGACTTCGTATTATGCATTTTATTAGCATATAGAATTGTGTGATCTCTTTCAATTTAGACTTTGTAAGTATTGCTTTAAGAATGTAGCAGAGAGCAGAACGTTTTATGTGCAGTATTCAACACCATTACGCTGTGCTGATAAATAAAAATAGTAAGGCTCGTGTGCTTTCCTTTAGTCTGTGAAGCTTTTGCTGTCCTGCTATTTAGTGTGAAAAACGTAGAATGTGCAGCACAGATTTGCACTACACAAGAGAATTCTCCTTTCTGATTTTTCAAATGACAGCAGAATCGTTCTGCCCATTAAAGCAGAGGAGAATTTACTGCAATAAGGGTCACATGTACTTAGGGGCAGGACAGGGGAGAAAAGATACAGTAGAGTCAGATTTTCCTACAGATTTGTGTCTCAGGTATGACTGAGTCAAAACAGAAGATTTTTTTTCTACTGTTGGAGCCTTCTTTTTCTCTAGTTACTCTGATGCCCAAGAAATGAATGTTTCTGTTGTCTTTCATTCAGGGAACTTGTTGCATTTGGAAGAAATACACTGACTCTTAGAATTGTCCCTGACAAGAGATCTTGTTAATAAAAAAAAAAAAATACAGTACCCTGTAGACTCATAGTAATTAAAAAATGTAGTGCTAGTAAGAAATACATTATAAACTCTCTCATGTTTGGAGAAGTTTCTTATCCTTGTCCTGAGTCTACTCATCAACAGAAAGACTGGAAATAGAGTAAGAATAGTGGTTGTACCTACTAAGATTTTGGTATTGTGTAGAAAGTTATGCATTTTACATAGAGAGAAAATATTTAGGCAAACTTCCAAACACAAGCTAGAAGAAGGCAAGTAATTCCTTGCATCTTTAAGTTGCATGTGTGCTTAAGTGTCTTGCTAAATAAGTCAAAGACTGTTCATTAAGAAAACCAAATATCACCCAATGAAGAGGATGTCAGCTTTATGCATACGAGAAATTACTGACATAAAGAAGAAATTACTGTACTTTTCTCATTAGGGCTTTGAATATATTGCTTATACTCTCATAAAATATATAGCAATAAATTTAAAAACCCACAATTACATTTAAAATATTAATTTATTCACTCACTTGTTTTAGCATTCATCCTCTTCCATTTCAGAAATATTTCCTTCTTTATTCAAAATTGATATTTTAAAAATAACACTCATTTTTAAGTCTCAATAACTTTGTTTAATAGAAGGAAGGACTTTTGTCCTGTTTTTCTCATTCCCAAAGTACTAGAAATAGGTTTCTTAGAGTTATAAACAGCTTAAAAGAGACTTTGAAATGAAAAGATTTGCAACTTAGTGAGAGCATTTCTTTTTTTTAAAAAACCCCACAATGACAGAGCAAAGATGTTGAGTTCTTTGGAAAAACTACTTTTCAATTCTTTGAGAAAACTCTGGTTTTTTTCTAGCTAGCTCCCCATTCCTCATTGTTTCCCCTCATGTTTTGCTCTTCTAAACTCCCTGGAATAGGGACCATAGTGTTTTAAATTCTGAGTATGGTGAACATGTTTGTGAATGCATAGATTATATCACAAGTCATTTTAGATATCATTGTAAAGGTATTTACAATATATGCAAGCTGTTTAAGCTTCTGTTACGGAGCTGGAAAAGCATTAGCGTCGAGGTCCAAAACCCATTTGTCTTTCTTGTAAAAGCAGACTCAGTGGAACTGCTTCCATGAGTTAGAGGAGCAGTTTTAGTTACAAGCTTTATT
The DNA here is from genome assembly GCF_000699245.1 of Pterocles gutturalis. Lineage (NCBI taxonomy): Eukaryota > Metazoa > Chordata > Aves > Pterocliformes > Pteroclidae > Pterocles > Pterocles gutturalis. The sequence continues at coordinate 65,497 of NW_010123614.1, forward strand.
CTCACACTCTCCATATTTTTGTTAAAATGTCTTGAACTTTTTCTGATGTCTATATGCTAAAGCTTTGGCAGCTTTGTCTGAGAGTCTGAAAGCGTGCAGCTGCCTAGCTTTCCTCATTCTGACACAAGTTGCTGATGCATCTGGCCTGGACCACCCATCTTCTTGGGACATGAGAAGAAAATTAAGTATCGAAGTGTCAGGACGTTTGAATAAATTGTCCTAAGTCAAGCAGGATTTAGACGGAAAAAGCATAGCGAAGAATAATAAAAGGAGTTGTTAAGGAAACTTAGTTGATTCATGAGTTATATGGAGCATCCAGCAACAACAACAGTAGATGTCCTGACATAGACTCAGGGAAGCTCAGTATCAGAGGTGAATTATATGCAGTGTAATAATGAGAGAGAAAAAACAGCCTAAAGCATAAAAAGCAGGTAGAATACATTAAAAATGAGAAGAGCCCTCATACACTTCTGAAATCAAAGATGAAAAAGAAATACGAAGTATACAGAGAAATATTCTTTGCTTCTGCAGTTTCTTCTGCAATGACTGTCAGTCACAAAATTCTCTCTGGTAACAATCTAAGGCCCCATTCTCTCCTCTGGCTGAAATGCCTCCTCAGGAATTATCTGTGGCATCAAGTCAGCTAATCAGTCACAGATTTTTTGTGTGCTATGTGTAGTTACTCTTTAAAGTTGAGGATAATTTGTAATCATTGGGAATTCTGGAGTAGCGGTTGTATGGATGTGTAAGCAGTTGGCTCCCCTTTCTTATGTATTTGTACTTAATGATCTTCAGATCCTGGCTGGTCCTGGAGGCCAGGCTGCAACATAAATATTTACTAATATTTTAATAGTAAGTTTCTAAATAGGGCAAAAATACCCCAAAACCCAAAAGTGGTATTTTGACTTTCCACAGTTATCTAGAGTAATTTCTTTGCACTCTTAGTGGGATTCTGAATCTGTGGTGACTTGAATCCATAGCCCGGCTCCACATTTTGGTCTGTTAAAATTAGGCCAGTAGGGCTGAGGAAGAGCCTTGTAAAGGTTAAGAAAAAAAATATTATCAAGTCTAATAGATATAACCAGGAACAGTTTGCAAACAAATTAGTTGCATTTGATTTCCAAAGGAAAGGATGTGACAAGTCACATGCATTCCCAAGGCAGGGAAAAGGAAATGTTAAAATATATTAGAGTGGGCTCCAAATTCAGATGTTAGTTTGCTTGGGGGAATAGAGAACGAGAGAATTTGACCTGGAGACTTAGAAACTTAATTCTGCAGAGAAATAGGAAGTACTAACACAGGGAGTCATTACAGTTGAAGCCAGATGTGCTAACACCTTGCGTCCCAATGTAAATCAGTAGGAATTAAAGGTACTTAGCAATGTTGAAAATTGGGCTTGATACTTTTACAGGACATTTTGGTACAATGGAAACCCTGTTGTGTGGATTTAGTGTCAAGAAATGTTGGCAACCATATTTCATAAGTTATGATCTGTTCTAACCGTAAATGATGTTCGGTACAGAAATCAAATTTTATGGCATGCATTATACACAGAGTCATACAGGGGGATTTCTGCACTGCGCTAGAAAAATGTCTCTACAGTTCCTGTAGACAGGTCTGGCCCACTTTTATATCAGCTCAGGTACTGGAAATAGTATAGCTATTTAAGAACTTACCCATTTTCCAGAAGGTTTTTGCTATCTGAAACTGAACGTTGTTCTGCCACATACATATTGTGATTGGCAAAATGATACTGCGTGACAGGAGTTGGAGTCTTCCCTTCTAGCGTTTGATCCATGAAACTGGTGCCTGACTGTGGCTAACTTGTGCAGAAATCTGACCATTTTAAAGGATAAACTGAGTCATTTAATATTAAATGGCTCAGAAATGGAAGATGGGAGGTGCCTCTTAAGAGCTGTCTTCAAGATTGGAATCTTTGAGGTCAATCTGTTTGGTTTGGGGTATGAACAGGAAGTAACATCTGTATATCTCTGGAACATAAAGACAGAGTACAGATGTGACCTTTAAGGTTACAAAGAGATATGTGAACAGAAATCTCAGAAGTAAGTTGAAAATAGCATAGCACATGGTTATTATTAGCTAGAGACAGTACGTTCATTGCAGTCTGCAGTTGAAAGGAAGAGACTTGTAGCTTGTGAATACAAATAATAAAGAGTTGTTCTTTGCTATGCCATAGCCTCAGATGACTCTTGTCTCTAGCAAGAGAAGACCATCACCGGCTGGTACAGCAGACACTCATTTTCTCATCTACAAAAACCTTGGTGAAATAATAATAAATGATGTTCTGCAAATGTTTGTTGGCCTCACATAATAAAGTAAATGAAACAGACTAGAAATGTAAAAATTGCTTGAAAAAAACAGCTGTTGGAGAAGAATAAGAAGTTTCTTTTAAAGTTGTTTTCTAAATGGAAATGGTAATATGCATGCTATACAGGAGATGTAGGACAGTATTTTCCCTTTTTCCATGGGAACAGAAGATTGATCCAAGATTCATGGGGTTATTTCTTTATGATAAAGGAGAAATATGTTTTTGTAAACACATAGAGTGGGTGATCCTAGTCTGTATGCTGCACAGTATCTGTTTTGCTGACATTTATTTCCAGGAGTTCCAATGACAATGTGATAGCTCTGACCATATCTTCCAAAAATGTCTGGAGGCTTAGTATATAAGTCTCTAGAAATAGGTCATTATCCTGCATGGGGATCCATGATGTTATTTATCAGGGAATATTACTGAATAAATCAGGAAGTTTAATAAAACTAGTGATAACTGGCTCCTTTGTATATATGCTGGATACAAAAATTATATTTAAAATTTCATATGGATTAGACTTCCTGGTAGAGCTTGTTTGAAGAGGTTTATTTTTGGAAATGTAAAAGTTTCATAGTTTTTCTATGTAATAGACAGTTCCTAATGGCATTCCCTGTCTTCCATGTCTTCACTCT
>NW_010123614.1:68494-129584 GCF_000699245.1 Pterocles gutturalis
TCCCTTCTCAAATCTGGAATTAATAATGAAACACCTCAAAGTAGACCTTGATTTTCACTGAAAAAAACAAAAAGTTGTTCTGTGATTCAATGTCACTCTAATAATATAAAAGTATTATAAATTAACTTTGAAGTCATAGCAGCATTAGTTGTCATGTAGCATAAAAAAGTCTTTATAATATTCTTTAGTATTTCACTATCAAGTACATTAAAGTGGTGCCACCTTTAAATAAAGAAAAATGGAAGAAAAATTATGTCCATAAGGTCAGACCTATCACTATCAGCCTCTGCTGTAAGGAATTCAAGTTCTGACATAAACCCATTTGGGGTTTAAGTACATAACTTTTTTTTTTTCTTGAATAGGAGTGCTCTGGTCAACAAAAATCTGAAATCTGTGGATTTTCATGAAGTTGTTGAAAGTAATGGTCACCACATAAGTGTGTCTGCTGATAAAAATGCAAATGTCTTTGTTTTCATAAGGAGCCAGGATTGGATATCTCTTTCATTGTTCCATTTTTTTGTTTTTATTCAGCCTGTGAGATTTCAGGAATTTGCAAAATTTGAACTCCAGCCGCACTCTTCCAGTATTATCATTACAGTGTCCACATCTGGATTCCAGACACTGTGATTATTTACATGTGGTTATTTTTTCAAGATAATATTTCCTCTACGTGGAGTGCTGTTCACTGCCTAATTGTAGATAATTTATTAGCCATATAGAATAAAGTGATAACTTTGTTTTTCAGTAGAGTTTACTTTATTGCTATGAAGCACAGAAATATTCTGCTGTGGCTATCAAAGTACATTTAACAAAATCAGCATTTAATTCCTCTTCAGATTAGAGAGTTTAGGATCAGAATATTGTCCTGTTTCCTGGTGTACAAGCAGTAAAAATCACAAAGCATCTTTGGATCCTTTTGTACTCCTAAAATAGGAATTTACCAAAGTTTTCACCTCCCTGTTGTCTTGAATATGGGAATTGTTCCTGCACGTATGAGTGTGACTGCACCATTTAAAATGTTGTCTTGTACCATAACTGTAGTCATAAAGCCCTTACTGGTGCAGCAATTTTAAGATACTATTTGGTCACAACAAATAGCATTTTGTTTTTACAACAAAAATAATTTGTGAAAAGTTCTTTCAAACCCAAATTTTGGAGGAGATCTGTAAATGTATTCTGCTTTATGAGAGTCTTGGTCTGTGTTCTGTGGAAGTGTTTCACACCACGCTACTTTTCTTCAGTTTCTTCCTTTCTGCAGAGGTAGGAAAATCTAATTTTTTGCTTTCTCAATTGAATTCTTTCTGCAAATAGTTTTGAACACTTGTACATACTTCAAGCAAAAATCAGAGGATAAGCTATATGCATTCTGCTGAAAAAAAGTCTTAAAAGGTGCTGCAATTCTTAGATAGAAGCTTTAATATACAGGTATGGATAATATTGACCATCTTAATGTATTAAATGTAATTAAATATAATTGCATGTATTGATTTTTAAGATTAATTTTTCTGGAATTTTTTAGGGCTTGAGAGCCCTTGGCCACCGTGGAAAAATAAAAGAAATTTCTATATCAGAATGCAAAAACATCAGTGATACTGGGATTCAGGTAAAACTTCACCTCTCTTCTTGGTGTTTTCTGGAACCTTCTCTATTTCTTCAAATTAACCAGGTCCAAAACTGATCTTATTTTACTCTGAACATCATCGTTCATTCTTCATACACCATTCTACACTCTCACTCTCACAAACAGTTCTCCCCTTTCATTCTTTTCCATTTTTTTAATTCCTTCAATGAATTTTAATGCATCTTGAATTCTGATTGACTCTGAAATTCACTCCACAGGAGCCTTAATTTCTCCTGAATTGTACTGTCTAAATTGCAATCTAAATTAATGATACTGATGTTTCTTTGTTGCTCTACAAATCCTTCACCAATATGTATCTAAAACATACTTTTTTCTATCACTCGTGTGGGCTTTCAGGTCTTTCTTTCTGCTTCGTTAGTCAGCCATTTGTTGAGTGCCATATTTAGATGACTAGGCATGCCTAGCTCAATGGAATAGTTGAATTTCTTTTAGTCTGGTACACTTGGTTCCTCATGTGCTGCTGATACCTTGCTGCACTTCATTGTCTCTTAGTGACACAAAAATACGTCTCAGTATACCTCTAAAGGCATATTTCTTACCAGCATAAATGGTATTATTACAATGATTAAAAATAACAAATTATATTTCAATAAGAAATGCATGTGCATCTTCTTCAGATTGAGTAGATGTCTTATCTGTTTTATGGGAAAAACATCATAAATTGCACTGTGTCGTTGTTTGAATAAAACCTTTAGAAATGTCCTATGAAAACATCAAGTACAAAAATTATTCATTGTAATGATGAAAGTAATCTACTATAAAATGTATGAAATGTATTTTAAGCTAGACATTTGAAATACTGACTTATTCTAAAGTTCTCATCATGCTCACAGCAAGACATCTATTGAATATTACTAAATTAATTTTTTCAATTTTGAAAAAAATTATATACAGTAGTTTTGAAATTTAAACATTGGATCTGGGCAATATAAAGCCAGATATTGCTCTTAAAAGAAAAAGATTAGGTTAAAACATGTATTGTTTAGTGTTCTTATCTCAAACTTAGCCTATGAACTTATAAATTTCCCAGGGTCAATAATCTTTCTAAAGTAATCAGACAGGAAATTGCTTAATTTGTAGAAAAACCTACAAACTGAAGTTGCCACAAAGGCAGTTATTTACATTGATGATAAATTACGAAGTTACACAGTGAGAAAATATGTTCTCTTTTGAACAATCAGCAATTATTGTAGAAATACTAGTACAGTATTTGAATTTCATTCTACAATGCTTATAATTTTTCTTATATTTCTGATTTACTGTCTCTTGCTTTTTTAATGAAAGTCAACTGTGAGACTTACCATCCAAATATTTATTAGACTTACGCTATCATCACACCAGTGACTACATACTAAAGTCTGATTTATTAGTACTCATTGTCTTGTTTTGGTAAAATCAGTTATTTGGTGTTACTGTAATTCTTTTTATGGGTAAAGCATTGCACTGAAAACTGGAAAAGATTCAGAGAGGGTAACAGGGATGATTAGAGGTATGGTGCAATCTCCATGAAAGGAACAGATGAGTAAGCAAGGAACCTGCAGTCTGGAAAGGCGATGGCTGAGGGAATATGTCTCAGATCTGTTCAATTGCATGAGGCATGAAAAGGGTGGATAGGGGTCAACTTTCTGCTGTTTACTTGCATACATAATGTAGTGGGCATGAAATGAACCTAGTTTGAAAATTCTGAATTAAGAAAAGGAGATGACTGTTTCCAAAATGTATAGTTCAACTCTGAAACTCCTTATCACAGCTTGCTTGAAGTTTACCTAAATGCTTATGGAGATTTGACAAGTTCAGTATGATTGCATAGATTTACTGCTTAGTGTTTCAGAACAATATAACAAGTAAACGCTAGTTGGTAACTTTACAGTAGAAAAAAGAACCACCCATCTTGTTGGGAAGGAGAGAGGATTTACATCCAAATGAGATCACTTTTTCTGTAACTGAATTGTTCCTAACCAATGTAACAGAAATGTTTACATCATGTTTTTTAGTGGTATCAAATTTTATGCCCATAAACAGATGGGAAGGCTGCAGGTACAGGCAATGCCATCCCATAACCCCAGTCTTCAGCTTCTACATTTTTTTCCATTATAAAGCTCCAACATCCATCATTTTATAGCCATATATTGTAAGAATGAGTCATTTGTTGCTGTACCACTAGGGATGCATCTGGATTGAATCTTGTTACTCAGCATAGATGTCAGGCCATTAGGATTTGCTTCTTTAAGAGTCATTCTGACATGCCTTTCATGAATGTTCTGTGTGAAGGTCCATGTTTTAACCAAAACAATGACCAAGTACGTACATCTTGTGTCTCTCATGGCAAGTCAGTGCAGTGCCAGTGCCGCTGCTTTCAGAGGAGAATATTCACTTCTACATTGTGCTATGCTTATGACTATGAAGCTATTTCAGTGTCTCATTGCATAAAGTAAGTTTCAGAAAAGAATTGGAAAAAAAGCAGTTTCCTTGTCTGCCATGTGAATTTGAACTTTTCGAGGAAGAAAGCATTGTCATGGAGTACATGTAGGAGTTAGAGAAGCCATGTTGTCATGGATCTAGGGAGGGCAGGAGAAAGACGAAGAGGTAAGGAAGTAACTCAAAATGAAATGGCAAGTCCTTTTTTGTAAGTTGAATTTAAGGATACTGTGGAAAATTTGTAGAGAGTAACCCCATTGTGTGCTGCACATCTTGGTTATCCTTTGATTATATAAAGGATATTTAAATCATGTGAAAAGAAAATGCATATTAAGGCAGCTTTATTAACAGTTAAGGTGAAACAGTTAAGGTGCTGAAAGTTATAAAATGCCAAAAACAATCTTGACTGTACAGCGTTAATTCATTTACTTGTTCCCAGGCATTATAACAGTATGTAAATGCTTATGTGATCACATATTTTATAAATAGAATCTTTGCTCATTCATAACTCAGAGGATGATCACTTAATGAGCAGGAATTTAGTATTTTACATTTTCATTCATACTGGTGTGTGTCCTCAGGTCTTATTTACACAGAATTAAAATCGTGCAAATAAGTTAGAAAATGATGTTATTTCCTTCATATGGCATTCAATTCTTTGTAGTGTCTAAATGTTTTGCAAACATTATTTATGTTCACAAACTTTTCTGTTATTTCATTTATAGGCATAGAACCAGGGATACAGAGATGAAGAGAGGAAACAAAGCTCTCTTTGATTTCATTTGATTGCAAATTTTAGTGCTTTTCGCAAAATAATGTAGGGGTAAAGTTATGAGCAAATTCAGAACCTAACTTTTAAAGGATATTTTAAATATGTATGCAGACAAACTATGCCAGTAAAAACAAGATAATCGTATCTCATAGGCAATGAAATCTTGGCTTCGGCTTGTGCTACGTACCCTAGCTGAGAATGTAGGGATTAAGTCATCATATCTGAGGCCTAATTCTGAAGGGAGTGCAGTTCCTCTTCCACATGGATAAAAGCCATTCAGTTATTGGTTTTAGAATGTTTCTGTATTGCAGGTAACAGCCTGTAAAGCTAGGACTGAAATAGGAAAAGTGCAGAAGTAATTTTTTATAAATTCTGAATTGTCCACTCTAACTAGTCCTAAGTTAAAGCATTCATATCCTGCTACTTGTAAGATAAAATAAGCCCAAGGAGCACTGCCTTGCTACAGCTATACTGATAGAAATAAGGAAGCTAGAGTGAGGAGAGAGTGAGACAAAAAGTAGAATCATAGAATGGTTTGGGTTGGAAGGGACCATAAAGATCACTTAGTTCCAGCCCCCCTGCCATGGGCAGGGACACCCTCCACTAGCCCAGGTTGCTCAAAGCCTCATACAGCCTGGCCTTGAACACCTCCAGGGATGGGGCATCCACAGCTTCTCTGGGCAACCTGTTCCAGTGTCTCACCACCCTCACAGTGAAACACTTCCTCCTAATATCCAATTTAAATCTACCCTCTTCCAGCTTAAAACCATTACCCCTCATCCTATCACTCCAATCCCTGATAAAGAGTGCCTCCCCATCTCTCCTGTAGCCCCCTTCAAGTACTGGAAGGCTGCTCTAAGGTCTCCCCGGAGCCTTCTCTTCTCCAGGCTGAACAACCCCAGCTCTCTCAGCCTGTCCTCATAGAGGAGCTGCTCCAGCCCTCTGATCATCGTCCTGGCTCTCCTCTGGACTTGCTCTAACAGGTCCATGTCCTTCCTGTGCTGAGGACTCCAGAGCTGGATGCAGTACTCCAGGCAGGGTCTCATGAGACTGGAGCAGAGGGGGAGAATCACCTCCCTTGACCTGCTGGTCACACTTCTGATGCAGCCGCTAGTTCTAAAATTGCGACCAATGAAACAGATTTCAGACTTAGTAAGTTGTTTCCTTGCAGCTGTTTAGGTAAGACTTATGAAAATCACTCACAATCATACTTTTTAGTCATCGAAGAGCTAACATTTACCAGTGATCAACCATCTGTTAGTGCCTGTGTTCCTGTTTTACATAAGGAGAGAATAGCTATGTGTCAAAGGCAATAGTCTGGAATTTTTTTCAGAATGATAAACAGGTAATATTTGTGCATGAAAAATATATGCATTTGTGTTTCTCTGGGTTATTTACTGATGTAGCCCTTAGTCTGTTTACCTCAGAACTAATTCTTGAAATTTTTGAAAAGCTTCATGCAACCAGTGTTTGTTATTCAATCTACTACGTAAGTATTTTGCCCACAGAAGCTGTGGATGCCCCATCCCTGGAGGTGTTCAAGGCCAGGCTGGATGAGGCTTTGAGCAACCTGGGCTAGTGGAGGGTGTCCCTGCCCATGGCAGGGGGGTTGGAACTAGATGATCTTAAAGGTCCTTTTCAACCCAGGCCATTCTATGATTCTATGATTCTATGTTTCTATTTCCTTCTTTCCCCTATAGAGGTAGAATTTACATTCCAGTAAATGACAAAGTACTTTGGCCCTAGGCCAAGATTAGCAGACCTGGGAGATCAGCTCAGTTACAAATTTAAGGCATCTCACCATGGTTTTAGGCTGGACATCACAGGAGAGGAGAGATTCTCACCAAAGCTAAAGCTTTGCTTGAGCAGCCAAATGTTCTGTGATGATCACATCATGGCCCCATTAGGTGAAGAAATACCATTTGAAGCTGTTTGGTTCAGGAGTTAACAAATCTGCAGGCTCTTCCAGAGAAGGTTTCCCCAAACACAAATTATGGTTGACCTTCTCCTTCTCTTTGTAGGCCTAGAAGTTAACATCTTCAGGTTTGAAAAAGATGCAGGCCAAAAAGTAAACCAAGTTTCAGAGTGCAAAGGAGAAAAGTATGTTTTATGAATCTATGTGGCCTTTCACAGGAGTTTCATTCAAACAGTAAATGCACATCATATGCCAAAGTTATAACTGATCATTTTTCATGAGAAGCAAAATTTCATGTGGGATTCTTTGATGCTATTTATAATACACACTTTAGTGTGCTTTTTGCAAAAAAATTTTATTCACATTTTCTAGTGACATTCACTGCCAATGGCTGAATGACTTCACTACTAATAAAGGGTACCTAGAAAACAGAAGTGCCTCAAGGGGCTCAAAGGATTGATGTAAATGTATCATAAATTGAGAAGAACAGAGTAGGCATGTCACCTAAGAATGATTGGTTTGTTTGTTGCTCTTTCAGGAGTTCTGCAAGGGCACCAAATACCTGGAATACTGCCATGTCTCTTGCTGCCCTCAGCTGACGGATGAAGCTGTGAAAGTAATGGCATTTCACTGCCACAGACTGACATCTGTCAACATAGCGGGTTGCCCAAAGGTATGTGTAAGAAATAGGGCAATAGTTCTGGGATTGCTATTGCAAAGAAGCACTTAGTATTTCATTCAGAAATCTGACCTGTGTCTTGTCACAATCCTACAACATACTCAACAAATTTAGAAATCAGAGCTTAAGTTCAGGTGACTTTCCATGATTTTTAAGTACTGACACTTGGCTCTTGCGAGTGTTTGGCATTCTTCTAATGGTTGCAGTTACAACATGACCTTCATGCTGGATTAGGTAAAAGTTTGTCTTTCCAGGGGTTGATGTCTAGGGAAGGGTGAAGAGAGAAGGGCTTCTAGTGATATTTTCTGCAAATACTCTCTCAGCCTCTGGGGTTTGGGGTGCTTCCAAAGGGTGGTGTCTTTGTTTTGATAACTCTTGCTATTTTCTTGCTTTATTTATTCCAGTGCCCTTCTGCACCCAAATAAGGCATAAACGGAGGCATGAGAACTTTATACCTGTGGCTTTACATAGCAGGGCAGTGGCTATTTTGCAAATAGAAGTAGTGCCTAAAAGCTGATGCACCCAGCATTTACATTTACCCAATGTAAATTCATGCTTAATTATTTTTAAGATTTTAAGTCCAAGAAACAAAGTCCTTTGGAAAATAAAATTATGAGGTATTTGGATAACTTATACCTATGGAAGGAAGTCTTTCCTCAGCTGTTCTTCCTAGTCAGTGGAAAGAAGTGTTCCTACAAAGCATCACTCAGGGAACCTATCCTCAGCCATTTGAGAAGCCCCGTCTCTCTACTGACTAGTAGAAGGAGACTCAGAAAATATCTAAGTTACTGTGACAGTTTTGCTAGTGGTTTCCACTGCCATCAGTGTGCTTTGGTGAGTTTGATGTAGTGTATTGTGTTTAGTAGGTATTTATTGCCAATAAAACCACGTGTAGTTGCAGCCATGTTCAATTAACTAATATCTGTTTGGGAAAGCTGCTCAACTAACATTTATTCAGGATGTCTAGATATCTGAAAAAAATAAAATTATTTCCAGCTATTAATTTATTTAGAATAAGATTTATCTATAGAGAAACTTAGTTCCTCTTTAAAATGAGTTCATACTGCAGCATTTTTACTTCCTATATTTTCTTTTTGATTAAAGTCTTGCATCTCAATTAACTTTTTCTTGTATTGGAATGTGTGTTCCTTTTTGAAATTATTGCTGTTATGGAGGCCTAAATCTTCTTCCTTGTACTTTCTGACTTAACACCTCTGGCTTTTGTGCCTTTAATTATTTCTGTGCTTTTAATTACTTTCTTAAATAGCAAAACCAAATACTTGCTGCATTTTGGTAATAAGCATTCAAATGCAATTTCTACAATGCTGATTTCTTTTTATTTATTTAATGGAAGAAATCATTGTGGTGTTGCTTCAATCATTATCAAGTGGGACTACACTAAGTTTATTACTACTTTTGGAAAAGTTCATGTTGAACTATCCTTTAAAATTTCAGTGTACTCATTGGACCAGTTTCCCCCTTTTTTGTTACTGAAATGCCCATGTCCTGCTTCTTTCCACAGTGAGTCTGCAGCCGTTGCTTGTCCCTGCCTTTCTCCTCTCCAGCACCCATCTCCATAACCCTTGACTGTCCTTTCAGTCCTCCACACAGTCCTCACATCGTCTTATTCACTGCAATGGCTGAACACCTTGGTCTCCTGGCAACTAGTTTGAGCTGACCTGGCTGACTAGTTAACCAGCCCTAAATTATTCATGTTCTGATCAGTTTGTTAGCCTTGCAAAAGTTCATAAGTTTCTCAGCCTCTAGGCCAAAACCCACAGGCTGTCCCTCAGACCAGGTAGGTCAAGGAAGTTGCTCTGTGTCTTACAAGAGCCCTTGGTTTATATCTTATGGAATCCTACTGTACACTGTTAATTATTCTATACATGGGTCTCAGTCTCCTGTAGCCTTTTAGATAGGTATTTTTGCATAATAACAGTAATAATAAAAGTGGTGCAAATGAACTGGGTCATATTTTGTAGTTCCTGCAAATGGGAACAAGAAGTAGACTCAGTGACCTAGTAATCCTCTTCCAACGCTTTGTTCCTAGATGGTATCTTTTCTTTGAACAGTTATAAAGCCAATCTGTTAACTGCTAATACCCTACTATTTTCAGAAAAGAACATCAAGACTTTCAAATAAACCTACACATAAGTTTACAAGTCTTTTTTAATCTTGAATCCAGCTTGCAACTCCATAAAATGAGATGGGTACACCTGTGGATGTTAAAACTAATGGGTCTTTAAAATCCTTTGGCAATCTGTAGTGTAAACTGAGGGGATCCAGCTGCTAACTAAGGAAATATTTTCCACTCAGACACTTTAAAAATGGTCAGGAGATTAAATTAAGAATGAATCTGTTCCAAAGGATATATATTAATATGTCTGACAGCCATGTCCTGCAATATCAGATATATTATATATTTTTAAAAAATAATTTAAAAAAAATCATAGTAAGAGAACATGAAAAAAACCAATAAGAAATACATGTCCATTAAGAACATTTTGGCATGTGCTATGCAGGTTACTCTAAAATTAGAAGAGCTTATTGTGTTAATCATATCTACTGGGGCAAATTAATTGTCTTTGAACAAACACCACTGGCTTCAGTGAAAGTGCAGGGAGCCGCCCTGTCACATTTCTGTATACCTAGGACACGTACAAGTCATTTTTCAAACGCTGATTGATACTATAAAATATTCAGCAGTGCAGTTCTGAGTCTTACTCAAGGAAAGAGCCTGATTCAAGAGCAATTCTTATTTCACAGGAAAAAAATGAAGTTGCTGTGGGAAACATATCTTACACATGAAAAAATACAGCAAGAATTGAAAGAAATCTCTGGTTAAATGAATCAGCTATTCAAACAGCAAAGTTCTGAAGACACAGTTCAATGGACAATGAATTCTGTAATTCAGTCCTCTAAAGGGAATAGGATCGACTGTATGATGAATGTAGATTTCTCTTAAATGCATTTGATACCGATTACTGACTTCAGAGTCAGCAACTTCTTTTTATTTCAATAGGAATATTAATCTATTTATTAATCTTTTCATCTATTTATGAATCTATTGCAGATCTTAATATTAAGCATATAGCTAAATCTGGTATAAGCAAAGCACCAAATTACCTCTATATTCCAGGAGGACTGTGTCATAGTGGCTAATTTTCTGTTCCATAACCCAAGGTCCCAGCTTCATCTTGCCTCCTCATCCCTTTAAGACTCTCATGAGATTGGCTGTTTAATGCAAGTGAAATGCTCGTCTCTTTCTACCATCCCACTCCACTGATTTTAATCACCTATCTTTAAAAGGTCTTTAGTATGTCCCCTCTTGATTTTTGGTCCTGACTGAACAAGGTAATTAAAGTGTGTGCATAATGTATTCTAGACTGTTCCCGTTGAGGTCAGTGGAAGAATTAAGTAGCTTGCATGACTGCTTATATACCTTGAAGACTCTATGTCTCATGCTTTTCTCAAATGCAGCTACTAGCATTAATGGCAATGAGTATCAGTTTAGAAAAATGTAATTGTGAGGTGAAACTAAGCAGCTCTGCTTCAGAGCTAAAGAAAAACAACACAACATTAAAAAGGTCTTGGTTTGAGACACTCATTTGTAAGAGAACTGAAATACAAAACTGATATAACTAAACTGTACGTGCTGCCTAACAGTTTAGTGAGAACAATGCAATAGTGGGTAAGGCTAGAGGCTTACATGTGCTACAAGCAAAATTATGAGGTTGGGAAAGTTAAACCATTCTGATTAGGTAAAAAAAAATATCCCACAACACTTTAGACTGTACTGGAATCACAGTTAACTGACATGACTGTTCCTGTAGACACTCTTGCAGAGGTTCAGAATTCTGCTGTGCCAGAAATCTTACCTCCATGAAGGATTTTAAAACATAGTTTTTCCACAAATCAGACGCTAAAATTGTGCTCTGTGTTCTTCTTCTTTCAGCTATTCAACAGACTCCTAATTTATGTGTGTCTTATTGCTTCATTTACAGATGACTGATGCCTGTATCCAATGCTTGGCTGCAGCCTGCCGTTACCTCCACTTCTTGGATGTCTCGGGTTGCATTCACCTTACAGATAAAGCACTGAAATATCTTTGGAAAGGTTGTAAGCAACTCCAGATTCTCAAGATGCTGTACTGTAGAAATATTACCAAGTAAGAGGATTTTCATCTCAATTCAGAGGTGGTTGTAAACCTAAAAACAAGAGTTTTTTTCCTTCATTGGCATCATGGTGCCATGCTAGGTATCTGGTCTGAGCTATCTGGCTCCTTATCTAGGGCGTGTCCACGTTGCTGCCTTAGGATTCCTGTGGCCTGGTGTGGGTATCTATATATTCTAGCATCAGCCAGAAGTGAAGGGAAACAGGTACCCCAGCTATCTTTATGGTAGACAATGTCCTACAGAAGTTTCTGCAGACACAGGACATCACCCCAAGGGTACATGGGAACATGAGGGAGAAAACCAGACTGGGCCTAATGCTCTCAGCCATTGCACTATGTACTTGAGCTCACTCCAAGGGCTTGTGGGAGCCTGTTTCCCATGACTGAATGTCAGTATATGGCAGCGTGGTTACAGTGAATGAGTCAAGTTATCATAAGCATAGTTTCATGAAGTACCAGTGATACATACTTGTTATGTATCTACAATTGGAAAAAACCAGGTCATCTACCACAATGTAATCCAACCACTTCCCCACTGATGTCAATAGATTGAGTCTCCTGATTCCCCACAATATTTAAGAGCCAGTCAGTTCTGGGCAGGTTTAGAATCACAGAATCATACAGCATCTCAAGTTAGGACCCATAAGGATCATCAAGTCCAACTTGCTGCTTGTTGCAGGACAACCTAAAACTAAACTGTATGACTACGAGCATTGTGCAGGTGCTCCTTGAACTCTGACAGGCTTGGTGCTGTGACCACTTCCCTGGGGAGCCTGTTCCAGTGACCAACCACCCTCCCAGTGAAGAACTTTTTCCTAATGTCCAGTCTGAACTTCCCTGGAGGCAGCTTCATTCCATTTTGTTGTGTCCAATCGTTGGTCACCAGAGAGAGGAGATCAGCACCTCCCCTCCACTGCCCCCTTGGGGAAGGTGCAGACTGCCACGAGGGCACCCCTCAGCCGCGAGTCCCCCCCCCAGCCTGCTCTCCCCCAAGCTGACCCAGCCACGTGACCTCGGCTGCTCCTAAGTCTTGCCCTCGAGGCCTTTCACCATCCTGGTCTCCCTCCTCTGGACACACTCTAATAGTTTGATGTCCTTCTTATATTGAGGCGCCCAAAACCGCACACAGTGCTCGAGGTAGGGCCACACCAGTGCAGTGTAGAGTGGGACAATCACCTCCCTCGATGGGCTAGCTGCACCCTGCTTGATGCACCCCAGGACACGGTTAGCCCTTTTGGCTGCCAGGGCACAGTGTTGACTCATATTCAACTTGCCGTCAACCCAAACCCCAGATCTCTTTCCACGGGGCTGCTCTCCAGCCTCTTGCCCCCCAATTTGTATGTGTGACCAGGATTACCCTGTCCCAGGTGGAGAATCCCGCAGTTGCTCCCATTAAATTTCACACAGTTGCTGATTGCCCAGCTCTCTAGTCTATCCAGATCTCTCTGTAAGGCCTCTCAGTGCTCGAGGGAGTCCACAGCTCCTCCTAGTTTAGTTTTGTCGGCAAACTTACTTAATGAACATTCAGTTCCTGTGTCCAGATAATTTATAAAAACATTAAAAAGCACTGTCCCTAAAACTGAGCCCTGGGGAACCCCACTGGGGACTGGCCACCAGCCTGATGTAGCCCCATTTACTATAACTCTTTGAGCCCAACCTGTCAGCCATTGCTCACCCAACGTATTATGGACTTGTCTAGTGGTGGGCTGGACAGTTTATCCAGAAGGATACTGTGAGAGACAGTATCAACAGCTTTGCTAAATTCCAAAACCACCACATCTACTGGCTTCACTTGGTCAACCAGATAGGTGACTTTGTTATAAAAATAAATAAAATCGGTTAAGCAGGACTTTAGCCTTGTGAACCCGTGCTGGCTATGACCAATGATGACTGCATTGTCTCTCAAGTGTTTGTCAATAACTCCCAGAATAATCTGCTCCATAATTTTAACAGGCACTGAAGCGAGACTGACAGGCCTGTAATTACCAGGGTCTTCCTTCTCACCCTTCTTGAAAACTGGGAGAGCTGACTTTGTAGCTGAGTTTTCAGCTGAGTCTCAAAGGTGTGGCTTCAGTGTCTGTCACCCTTCCCTGGGGGTTAAGTGTCACAGACCAGGTGCCATACACCTAGAACTGCACAGTGGCCAGACATGCCAAGGGGACTGAAACTGGAAAAGAACTAAAGTTTAAGCACAGCTGATATAACTTGATCAAACTTTATGAAGAGTAAGAAATATATGCTGTTATCTTATATAGAGAGCATACTCTCCATACTAGGAGAGCTCTAACCCCACTCTAACAGGACCACTGTAGATAGCGCACTCCCTGCTAAACCATTCCAGGGTTTAATAACCACTTTAGAGACCATAAGACCAACGCAGATGCTTGATAATTTAAAAGATATTTCCAGTGTGCTTCGTGCTTTCCAAACCCTCCTTGGTTTATTTCCCTCTGTCTTACCATTAACAATTCTGCTGTCATTACTGTTACTTTCTTTACTTCTCTCTTAGTTTTCCTAATGTCATCTCAGAACTTCCTTTTTAAAACCTCTACTTCTAATTAAATACTTGTTAGATACAAAAAGGGTTTTGAGGGATTGGTATGCAAGAGTAGTAATGGAAAAAAATTATTGTAAATGAACTACACTGTTCATTCTGAAAAAAGCTATTTCAAATACATTTAATCTCCTCATAACTTTCTGATTTACAGTTTTTCTCATATTAAGCCTCAAGGGATTTTCTTTTACCCCTGGATTACTGTTGCTGACTTACTTTTTCTGTGACTTAATATCTCTGTTCAGAGCAGTAAACAGTGTGTTGTCCCTTTCAGGCCCTGCTTGGTTATACATCTTCCTGTAGAAGTGTGATGTAGTAGGAACAGAAATTTGTGTGAGTTCCAATTTATGTTGGGTGTGCCATGATCAAAGAGCTGACATGACTTCTCAGAAAACCGTTTGCATTATTGTAGCCTTTGCAGGATGACCCAGGATTATGCCTCTGCTTCAGAGTCCCATATGCTATGGGTTCTCCAAACATCTTGATTAAACTCTTCTGACTCAGCCAAGGAATTTCTCAACCAGTTATTTTTACTGTAAAGCAAGCCCTGGAGAGTTATATATCTTTACAAAACAAAAAGCAACCATGACACACACATTTCTACCCAGTGTTATCTTTGCCCTTTTTCTGATTTTTTTATAACTAGGCAAACTTTGCCAGTTTTACTTTCTTGAGCCTGATTTTCTGGTATGTGACGGTGGATGGTTCTTTTCTTTGCCAGCCTCAGTCTCTAACCCTTTGCACCATATGTTCAATGATGAGAAACTCTTACCTCATGTCATTTGAGTCTGGGACAAAAAACTATCGAGTGCATCAATCATGTAGAATAATTCAACACTGAGGATTTTTTGCTTGTTCCTTCCAACAGGTCTGAAGAGTGTCCCTAGACCTAGGCAGGCTGCAGACCAGACTGACCAAGTCAAGATTAGAGTGGCTTTTCAATGCAGACTCTAAAATTGTCATTAGATGGAATGATATTCAGAAAATAAAGGAGTTCACAGCTAGATTCAGATACATTCCACATCGTATATGTGGATTTTTGATTTTTTTTTTTTGTAGTTCAAGGCCAATATTGCGAAGACGATAAAAACCATTTATTTTCTGCCAATAAATACATCAAAAGCACAGTAAAATATGGCAGTGATGCTACACTGTTAGTCAACTTGCAGCAGATTTTCAGCAATTACATCAAAAACAATAACAGTACTGTCACTTACATATCACAATATATTTTTATAGAACTATGTATTTCATACATAGTATAGTATTTCATACCTGTATGCTTTTAGTAATGAATAATAAGCATCTGATTGTCAGAAAAATGAACAACAAGGCCTCATTCTCTGTTTTCAGACTAACTTTCAAACCTTGTTTGGGTTCTTAGATTTTCATAAAAGATAGAGGAAAAGGCTGTTTTCAGGTGTAATTTACATTCTGCAGGTGTGAAACCTACATTTCAGAGACATTTCATTCCCTATTTAAGGAGATGGAAGAGGGCATCTATGTAAAAACCAGATTAATCTGGAGAACTAAACATGCTGGTGGCTTAGGTTCTAAATAAGCAATAGATGAAATATGTTTTTAGTTTAAAGTTGCCCTACAAAATCTAACAATCATGTATACTTCATTTTGCCAAAGGAATTCCCCATTATTTATTTTTAAACACTACCCAGTCCTAGCAGACATCTCTTAGCAGACTGAGCCTTGCAAACATTGAGACATATCTCTTGTATTGTGTCATATTCTTTTTCAAAGTTTTATTATTACTGTTTCACTAGATTAAAATAGAAAACATATGGAGCCACAAAGTTCTTCAAGTTTCAGTCCAATGCAGCTTCATAGGAAACAGTTACGAGCATATAAATTGTCCATTCTTTCCAGTATCAGGTAGCATTTGAGATTATATTTGCCAACATACTAGCCTGCTTCCAAGTTTATTAAATGTTAGAAGAAAAAAAAGTTTACGACCTGATATCCCGCTGCATATTTCTGTATCCAGAGGCTAATGACCTTTCAATTAATCCTAAGTGCCATAAAGAATCATGGCTAATCTACCTGTGAGAGTATGCGATACTCGTACAATTGCTTTCTTCTACTTGAGACAAAGAAACAAAACAAAACGCTTCTTAAAATGTGGCTTCTGTCAGAAAAGGTTGTAGTGGTCGTGATTCACTTAGGACTAAGCCTACAAGAAATAACACACTGGCATCTTTAGAGAAACACTTCTCTTCCCTGTAAAACATTCTCCTTAAACTTAAAATACAAATACCCTTTAAAGTCAGCTGTGGTGCTGGGAAGGCGTGGCTCTGTAGTGACATTTCTGGGTGCAAAATGAGAAAGGAAATCTGCCATTCCCTTGAGAAGCCCACGCCAGGCAGTCTTGTGCTCTCACCAGACTGCATCTCATCTTTAACAGTTTGGTTTTACCAAAAGCTGTTGAGAGCAAAATTAAATGCTTCCTTCTTTTTTGTCTGCACTAATATGAAACCAGTTACATTTCTTTTAAACTCATGACTACTCTGCTAACAAGTGACTCATGAACAAATACTATTACAATTTTTGCCTTTTAAATGGAAATTACATTGAGTCTTATGAGCAACACTATATTCGGAGAGCATTCTGATTTTTGTTTTGGCGCTTTTTTTGTTATTGTGTTTTCTGGTGGTTGTTGGTGGTTAGAAAGAACATTGCAAGAACTCTGTTTTCTTGGAAAAAGCAGAATTTCTTAGTTGTTATCCAAATATTCAGGTCTCAAGGCAGGAGGGATCAATGCACATGGAACTGGAAATGAAGAGAGCCTACACATGATTTGGTAAAGGCGTAAGAATAATTACTCCTTAAAAGTTTTCTCTGGAATAAGCAAAAAAACCATCATAGTACTGTCTTCTCACTGACTGTAAATCGCTCTTCAGGAGTGACATGGAGGCTCCTGAAGTGCCGTGTTTCAGCCATTGTGTGCACTGGAACTTGATGCCACAAAAAGAGACAACTATTGCAGCTGACATCGACCTCAGAATAGTTCAGATTTTATGTAGTCTTCTAACTTTTTGTAACCTGGAGCATGCTTGCAGGATGCTTTTTTTTTTCCCCATTAGCTGCCTGCCTCCACTTGCCTCTTCAGCTTAATTTTGCCTGTTTAAGTTTTTATTTTTCATTATTTTTTACTTGATTGGTTTTTGTAACCTCATCTCAAAAAGCCTTTTTCAAAACCTCTCCTTTTTGTTATGTGGACCCAGTCAAACGTTTCTGATTTTTGGAATGGCTCAGGATTCAAACTGTGATGCTGAACTGCATTTCCTAGCTACCCCCTCTTAGTAAAAGGGATTGAAACTTCGGGTAAGGATTCAATTATATATTCCAGTGCTGCTCAAGCCATGTGTTTGGCCCAGTACTTTTGTCTGACTTATACCAAGAGATATTTGCTTTCCCAAAGATAATTGTAATTATTTGCTGAAATGCTTTTATGGGTCAGTGTGCTCATTTAAGACATTATATAAAGAAATAAGTAGGGTCTATCATAGTAGAGTATATCTTAAATAAACGATATATTTTGCCATGTGTTGATGATTAACGAATGTCTGTTTCTGGCAAACTGATCAACTGTAGCTCCAGGCATGGGACAGCATAAGTTTCCAAAGAAATAGTAACAACTACCCTTATACATGCTTCAGACAGCAGCCATACATTGCAGTTTCCATGAAAAACAGGAATTTGGACTTGGATGTGTTGATTTTTATTTTATAGCTTAGAGCTTATAGCTCATATAAATTGTGCACACATTCCTCCATGGCACAGGCCTCCCTAATATAAAAACAGACACAGCCTTGTGTTCATGTCGTTCACACAGTGCGTCAGTGTTAGATTTTTTAAAAAAATATCCTGCAGCGGTTAAAAAGGAGCCCTCCTCGCTTCACTAATTTTGTCTCTTTTGCACTCTCTTGGCTTCCCCTTTCCCGCTGTGGTGGCGCAAGCGTTACAGCTGTGCATGTCTGCCTCTGTGGTAACCATCTTCAGCATCTTCACTTTGGGAAAAACCCCCAACAACATTACTAATGCTGTAGGGCATTACTGGCAGATAACAGACCACTTTAATTGGGGCTTTTTTCTATTATAGTTTAGATGCCATATATGATACTCTGTTACAGAGCTTAGGAAGTTGTCCGGCAGGGAGGAAGGCTATCTGACTGTGGCTGTGACACACCAGATCAGGCTGAATCTCCTGGAGAGGATGAGATGCAGAGAGCTGGCCTTCCCCAGCAAGCACAGGAGTACGCTCAGCCCGGGGCAGCTTTCTGGAGTGCGAGAGCCAGTGATGGGGGAGGCAGGTGCTCTGCCCAGCCAGGAGCTGGCTGACAGCCAGGTACATCGCAGAAATGATGGAAAGAAAGAGACCCTCAAAAGACCTAAAGTGGCAGGTTCAGTTTCTTCAGCTCAGGAAGGCAATGAAAGTTGCCAGACTGATACTGCCTGGAAAGGAGGGATTGCTGCTCTTCAACTTCTTTTCAGGGTGTCTCACGCAGCAGGCCTGAGTTTCTCCTGTTTCTGTATCATTTTGCTCCAGTTCATTCTGCTGTGAAGGACCAGTGGCCACAAAATGCTGAGGGAGATCGGGGGGGTCATGGGTGTTTTTGGACATAAAAGCAATTATCTTCTGGTTCAGCTGTCCCAGAAGCTGCAAAACACAGCCTTGGGCAAGCCGGGGGCCAGTGCGGGTAACGGCAAGGCTCTGTAACACTGCCCGTTGTATAGTCAGTTCCACTGCAGAAACAATACACTTTAGCTACGAGTGGAGAGGTTAGCCAAAAAGGTGAACCAGGAAAGGGTAAAAAATACTTGGAGGTGCTGCAGAGACCGTTCAAAGAAAAAACTAGAGACAGGGATCTGCACAGTTCCTATAGCTTTCCTATACAGCTATGAAAAACCACTCTGGAGACACTGATATCTTCTGATGTAACGGGTGTATTTATCCTGTTTGGTGTTATGTTTTCTTCAAAACACAATGCTATCGTTCCAATGGCATTGCCTACTCAGGTGCAAAGATCTGTGTTCTAGGCTCCACAGTCAAGACAGATGCTGACACACTAGAGAGCAAGTGCAGACGAAGGCCACCAAGACCACGAAAGGGCTGGAGCACGTGATGTGTAAAGACAGGCTGAGAGAATCGCGTTGCTCAGTCACAAGAGGAGGCTCAGGCTGGAGGGGACCTTGTTGCTGTCTGGAACTCTGATCAGAGGGTACAGAAGAGAAGACATGGCCAGACTTTTCTCAAAGGTGCACTGATAGGACAAGTGGCATATGCAAAGTTCTGATTACATACAAGAGACTATTTTTTAATCAGGAGGCTGGTCAAACACTTGAACAAGATCCCAGAAAGGCCGTGCAACCTTCACCTCTAGGGATATTATGAACTCAGCTGGCAAAGCCATGATCCACCTGGTCTAGTTGGATCCATTTAGAGCAAAACAAGGATTAAAAGATCTCCAGAGGCCCCTTGCAACCTATTTTAACCTGTGACACTATGGCTTAACCAATGACCTTATTTTTGTAATTTCCACAACACCTCTTATAATAGTAATAGCTTCAGTTAAAAGAAGGAACTTTTGCTCACTAAACAGCTTTTAGTGATCTTTGTAGAAGCAGCCTCTGCAATTTTTTTTTTAACTTGGCATTTCTTTTTTTTAACTCTTATTGCAGACAAGCTGTCTTGAAATATACAGCCAACCTGGAGAAACAAGAACATAACGATGCTGACCCTCCTTCCTGGCTTGGATATGACCGGGATGGTAACATATTCACCTTCACCGAAAAACACACATCAGAGCCTGAAAAAACAAATTCTTCAAAATGAAAAATGAAGAAATTGTGCAACATCTTCTACAGTTCAAGAGTTTTTCACTAGAGCATAAAAAGAACACTATATTCTTTTTCTTAAAACTAATCATAGTTTAATAAAAGGCCCTTTGTTTAATTAGTAAGGAAGCACTGCAAATCTTTCTCGCAGGAGTGTGTATGCCTTCAAGCAAGACAGCTGCACTGAAACAACATTGCTAACTTTCAGATGGTGATTCAAACTGTCTTCATCTTCCAATAATGAGAAGTTTTTGTAGTCCCATGCAGTGTAAGCAATAAATAAATCTGCATGTGTTTGGGGTTCTTGTCTGCAATGAAGGTCCTCTCCAGGACATAAACACTCTTGACTTCCCACAGAAGTTCACACTTGACAGGGCTGCTGCTCATCATGTACTGTGTTCTTGAGCAACGAAGAACAGCAAATAGGTAGTGACTATAGTAACTGCCCATTCCTTAATACCCAACTCTACGTGCACATTTAAGCACAGTTCTCTACGTCTCAATTCAACTCTCTAAGCGAACTGATGTTTACATTTGCAGATCTGAACTGCAGGCTGTCTGGCAGCTGACACAAGTCAGGAAAATCAAATGAAAAGAAGCACAGATGAGAAAAGTGTTAAAGGATAAATTTTCTCCGGTTACAAAAACATCTTCTCATCAAGTGGACAAAAAAAATAAGCACATATGGGATTTGCTATTCAAATACTAATTACTGATAACCGACTGATCTTTCCTTGTCTAGAAAAAAATATAAAGTTTCACCTCATTATAGCAGAACAAGACATTACTCAAGTGCCTTTGGGGGAACTCCCAAAGATTTGTCTTTCTTCAGCTCATTTTTGACCTTTATGTCAAAGTTCTAGCTGGTCTCAACATTTATTAGCTTGGAAAGAATATAATCACGAGTAGCTTTAGTGGTAGCACAATTTTTCTGATGGCTCATTTAAACTACTTTAAGCAAGTAACTAGCAATCCTAATGTTTAATTCCAGCTAGTTGTAGAGTATGAAAGCCTTAGCTTGCTTTCCTTTGAATGCGGAAGAAATAACACGTTTTCTCACTATGTTCTCCCTTAAATTGCTGCTGCAGCAGTCCCAAAAAGCACAACCTTAATCATGGAGGCTGACAGGCTTTGTATTCCAGGTGAATAGTGGAACCATGAGATGGACTCGATCTTGTGAAATATCTACTACACTGTGTTTATTTTTCAAAGCAATGTGAATGTAGACGTGTTTCTTTCACTTTATCTTCAGCAGTGCACAGAAATCCTTAGTTTCAAAACTTTTTCAGGAAATCTAAAACCCTTACACATTTATTAATTTTGTATCTTTCAAAAGTACAATAATTACTAATAACTAGCAATATTATATTGCTTTTAGTAATAATGATAGTAACACTTTATGGATTAGTGTTTATATTAAAAATACATATAATTTGCCATAAACATCAGTGCCCACCTCATGCAAACAAACAGTACACACAGTGACAAACAGAATGGGGAGTTTTTAACCACCCTGAATTATAGCTAAAATGCTCCCTTGACTACTGAAGTCCATCAGCCAGGGGCACTTATACCTCTTGGGGAATCCTGTGGGAAAGGACATGTTCATTTCATAATGGACCATTATGATCTGAAGTACATACACACATATACACAACTTAAAACCTGAGCTGACACACCAAACTCCTCTTTTCTACTCTCTGTCCACTCAGTTGGCAGGAATTCTTACATCTCAGTTTTAAAACACAAATTTCAGTACTTCTTTTATAAGGTACCATGTATATGTATGGAAAGGCTTTTAAAAGCTCCATTTACTTTACCGTGTGTTTGTATTCCAGTAACACAAAATCCTCCACAAAGATCATGTATGCCTTTGTGCAGGGCATGCACGCTTCCCTCACCTCCCTCCTCTGCCTTTCTGCCTCAAAGAGCTTACAGTCCCGTCATGCAGGGCTGAACAGTAAGTGACTGAAGTGTAGCAAATAATTAGCCCAATACTTCCATTCTTTGGTAGCTTTTACTTTAGGGAATGTTCATGTGGACTCTTATCTGACGTCCAGCTGGTGGAGTGTTCCTCCTTGAAATCAGCCAGACCCATTACACTTTTGAGTATTTATTTTAAAAGCTTTTCTTTGCAGACAAACAGTGGTAGACATAGCTAGAGTTCTTATTTCTATCCCCAAGGAAGTGGTTCAGAATGACACGGAGTGAGTTCTGTCATTTCATATAAGCAGTTTTACACATACAGTATCCATTGACACAGCAGAAACTGCTTAGGGGTCAAACACTGAACAAGAACACCAAATAAGAACTACAGTTATGAAAGTGATTTTACCCTATCCACAGTGCAAATAATTTGGTTGCAATTCTCTGCATTTTGCATAAACTACTGGAATTCCCACAGTACTGAGACATTTAATTTAAAAATATAAAATAGCTTGCAGAGCATGTAATCTTGTAAGTAAAGGTACATATTTTCAAATACCAGATGTTGAAAATGCTTTTTATTTTTAAATGACGACTCCAAACTTTTGTTTGAAAGTTACCAGCTTCTAAACTGATGTGGTAAGTGGGTCAAGTTATACAAATTCTGAATATACAAGCTCTTGTCATTCCGAAACAGCACTAAAAGTAAACCAGACCTGTTAAGCACCAGCCACTGTCATGGGCAAATCTTAGGTTAAAACACCCCCATTTTTTAATATTGCTTCTCTCGTATATTAAGAATATACATCAACAAAATTTCATAATTTTACATAAATGTTCCTGTACAATTTCTTGGTTTAAGCTCTTTGGCCTATTTCACCTTTAAGAACCCTTCAGCTTGACAGACTGGATCCAGCTTTGGCTTTTAAGACACACTTTGCCATTCTGTGTGTCAGCCTTAATCCATTTGTCTGTTTCACTCCTTTGATTCATGTGACCTGGAAAAGAGAGTTCTGTTTAGTTTAACTTCATACACAGTAAACATATTGTCTCCATATTACCTTTTTTCAAGCTCCCTAGAAATACTGAAGACTTATGTGGTACAATTTATATATTTTTAACAAGGGCTTCTGACGTTTCATTCTTGATATAGTTTTCTGCATTAATCTCATTTCCCATAATATATTATTACAATGAAGTTGTGGGTTTTATTATATAGTACTGTAGTTTTTATTATGACCTAGTAAATATGTCTACATTAGACATTAATCTGGCTAAGTAATTTGAAAAGTTTTCATCTTTATTGTAAACTTGGAAAAGAGACATGAGTAAGACCTGATTTTCCAGATGACCAGACATGTTGCTACTGTTACTGCTTTCTTATGATAGCTTATGAGAACCACCCTGAGATGTCTGTCTGTCTTACATGTTTCACAAAAACTTAGTATGCATTGTAATACTCTGAACAGCTTGCTGTATAATAGACAAAGGAAAAAGTTCAACTTACCCTCATTTTACAACTAGGAAAGGGAGGCCAAGAGAGTGTAAGTGACCTTCCAAACTTATACAGAAGATTTATGACCAAATTGGGAATTCAACTGTCATCTCTTAAGCCCCAAATCAGTGCCTTTATCACAAGATCAACCTTCACTTGGGTTTATCTTTACAAAATATCTTTTACTATTATTTTAGTGTTTGTGTGATTAAGTGGTTTCTAAGTTTAGAACTAATTTGAGCCTGGAATAGCATGAGGGATGGCAGGGAAGCAGATTCTGAAGCAATTTGCAAACATGCTCTGCTCTGACCTGTAACACAGCTGAAGTTAAATTTTGGCCACGTCAAAACCAGTGGCGGAACTCCAACTGACATCACTGTGTCGGTTTCCACAACTCAAGCCTGTGCGCCAGAACTTTTCAATAGCGTTTCAGTGCTTTGGTTCTTCTGTGCAGGATTAATTTAGGGTTATGGGCCAAACCCACATCAATTCACTAGCAGGCTGAGGTACTTTTTAGAAGCACAGGATTTTCAGAAGAGTCCAACACTGATGAAGTTCTCCCACTGAATGAAGAGTATTTCAGTGTCCTTTGTTATCAGACTACAACATGCCTTCAAAGATCTCCATGTGGATGTCCAAATACAATTTCTGCATTCCTGACTGCTCCAGGCAGCAGCAGTCTCAATCACACTCAATCTCAATGTCATTCCTACTGTAAGGCAGAATCCACAGTTCTTCTCCTCATCTAATTATTGAGTTAAATCTACGATGATCATCATGAAGTTGGAAAAATATGTTGTATGTGAAATCTGTTAAAACCTGAAACTTCAGTTCATCACAAAGCTTTCCTGAATTTGCAATAGTACTGTATCAGAGAATACAGAAGAGAAACTAAACCAAAAATCTATCCTTGTAGCCCTTACAACTTTAGATCACTCTGAATTTTAAACAGGAAATCGCCTCTAGGTGTCAAAAAATGAACCCACAAATAAGTATAAAGGAATATTTCAGCTGATCCCTTAACAGAGTTGTAGAGCACTGAAAGTACAGCGCTTTTTTTCTAAGGAGAGAGGACACAATAAATATAGGGCAGAGATATATTTCCAGAAAGTGCATATTGGGGTGCTTGGTCCCAGTTCCTCTCTCATGTTTTTGTCACTATGGCTTGTACCTCTGTACAAGGAACAAACACTAAAGCACAGACTCAGCCCTGTAAATGAAGTTCCATGCACTACCTATATCCTGCTACACTTTTGCTAAGAAGTTAAAGAGGAGCTTTGAAGAAACACAGAAACAAATTAACAGAGCTGTTTTAAAGCTCAGTTGTTGTCTGAGCTCTGTTTCTCATTTTGTATTTGCTATGTGAACTTAAAATTTTTTGTTCCTTATGCTTCTTTTGGAGATTTGCCTGTGAAGGGAATGCAGAGAATATCAAACTGCCTGCAGGAAAGTCAGTGTCAAGTTCCACTCCCTAGGGATGAAGACCTTCAAACTATTTTAAAGTTTTTAAGCTTACTGCCAGTAGCAGATTCAAATCAAGCTTAAGATATTTAAATAGCTTTGTGTTAAGGCACGAATCAAGCAACAAGGTTTAGTTGGAGACCTTTTGCTGACAGTTTGGTCTTAACTGTACTGACTGCCTGTACTGTGAATACTGTGGGAACATAAGTGGATTTTGAGGATGACTTCGCTAGCATGGTTAAATCACAAAAGACAACAGCCTGGTGGGTTGAGAATAAGGAAAGGAGAAAAAAAAAATCATTTTCATTTCAAAACCCACCAGTGAAGACAAGAGCATGAGCCGGAGAAGACAGATGCGCCCCTATGCTGCGTGGACACTTTTTCAATTTAATGCACAGGAAAAAGTTGTGGAGTTTTTTTTATCATGAGTGTCTAAAGGCAGAGAACACCTTTGCAGAACATTGTGCCGTGAAGTACGGACTGTTTAACTTCTCCAGTCTCGAGGAAGGCAAGTGAATAGAGAGCTCTTTTTTCATATCATAAAACACAGAAGATGAGTATATTTTAAATGTTTTCCACTGGTATTGTTAGGACTGAGGTGTATCTCAAAAAGGCTGTAAATAGTTTGAGTTAAAAGCAAGCTGAAACCAATAAAAATCTGTAGGATAGCATCTCATCTAATGTCTTTTCTAAAAGTTGGATGAACTTTCTATTTGACTTGAAGGAATGTAATATTTTCCAGATACAACCTGGGTCTTTGTTTGTTTTTTTAAGATACTGCTTAACGATCAAGGCTTCGCAGAGGGACAGTGTTTAGAGGGACACTATAAAATTGTAAAACAAAGCCCTTCCCACTCAATTCTAGTGGCAAAGAGTCAATAAAAATAGCTTCTAGGAAAGAAGGGAGGTTTTGAAGAAGTGCCTTGAGAACAGAGGGAACAGGGAGGGACACAGCAGCGGCTGGTGTTACTGCTGGGATCAGAACCATGACTCCGAATGCAACAGACCCAAGCCAGCTGTGCCACGGGAGGAGTGTTACATGCAGACAGCTGTTAAGTTTCAGAAGAAACGTAAGTTTCAGCAGACTGCCATAATACAAGCTCTTGCAGTTATTTCCCTTTTAAAGGCAAGTTGCTTGCCTTGCGTTAGTCATTGCCCCTTCAGCTGCATTTGTATTTAACCCTGGCACTCCAGGCAGCTAAAACCCACAGACATTGCCTTAAAGTAAACAATATAGAAGTTCTGATAACAAAAGCAGTTCAACACATCCATTAAGCCTGTGAGACTCATGCAGTCAGCTCGCTCCTTGCACACTGGCTTTGAAGAAATCCTACAGGGTAAGCCCACAGCACTTGATAGGCCACTCTCCCAGGACTACTGGATGAGAAGCCACTGTGTGAGCAGTGAGAAACGAGTTATTCCTGAAGGTAGGAAACACATCTCTAAATCCCCTACGTTCCAGAGGAGAATCCAGATCTAACCTCAGGCATACATCAAAGTCCTATTATCTCAGTGCATGCTTAAGTGAATGATTGTTGTCAGGAGAAAGGTGCTTCTCACCACAATCTACCTGGAGAACCAGACAGGTGGAAAGAATTGAAGTTAAGAGAAACCTGAAAAGTCAGAGATAGGACAGTGGTATCAATGTCCAACTTTCCAAGGGAATCTGGTAATTAGACTGGCTGACTCTCTCCAGAAGCATGCAAGGAGGGAGGCAATCTAAGGAGTTCCTAGTGATCAAAAAGAATACCTGGATGCTGGATCAACCCATAAGGTAGAGACAACATCTGGAAACTTTCACAGAAGAAAAGGGGTTAGAGAAGACAACAGGAGATTCCTCTTCATTGTCAGGATAGACATCTAAGGGAAGGGATAAGTTAATGTGAAAGAGAGCCCTGTTACCTGTGTGCGTGTTCACCAGAAGGCATGGCTCTGAGAGGATCACTGTTCAGATGTGGCTCAGCAAAGCTCTAGTACTGTAGTTGGGGTGGGATTAGTACCAAAAGCTAAAAACCCTGTTAACTGCTGCTGCAACTACTGTCGCGCTGGATGAAATAGGGAGGAAGAATGTCTCAACCTGGGAGAAGACAATAATTCCCAAAGAGCATGTTCAAAGAGGACAGCAAAATACAAGCAGGTTGGTTTGCCAGCTTGTGAAAGTACGAATAGGGAAACAATAATCTGCAAAGACAAATATCCACAGCCTCTCAGGAGCATCTGTGACACTGTGGGACTTTTACCGAGGAAACTCACGCAAGTGCTAAAAACCAGATGGAGTAAGTGACTGCCAAAGTTAAAAGCTCACTTGGCACCAACCAGATGGATCACATCGGGTCAAAGGTTGCTGCTGGATATGAACTTGGCACTAGAACTGGGGCCAGGGATGGAGAAAGATCTGGAATCAGATGAGTCCCCAGCACCAGAGATGCAAGACTCTGGTGGTAAAGAAAGGGGTTATATTCCAGACAATTAGATTTGGAAATCGACACCATCAACTGCAAGGATCCAAATAAAGTCTCTGAACAATTGCAAGACTTTTTCCAGCAAGTTTACAGTTGTCAAACACACAAGCTGGCAATGGAAGTGGGCGGAAGCGTGCCCACTGGTTGCATTCATTTAGTCCTCAAATTCTTCCACCCACATGCCTCATAACCTTGCTTTGAGTTACTGAGGAGTGGGTGGGAGCAGATGATCACATCAGCTTCAGACAAGAGAAAACAGGGCTGAAGGCCACCTCCTGAGGATGCTGAGGTCCTGAGGCTGCACTGTATTTAACCGGACATGCTTGCCTAGCCTGTTCTTCACAGTCTGCAGTACTGACAGTCGTATGGCCTCGCCAGACAAGTGCTTTCTACCAGAAAGTTTATCTTACAATTTAGCTAAGGTTTCCTTATCGTAAGGTCAAATCATAATTCCTAGGCCTATCACCAGAGGACAGAAAACAATTTATTTCTTTCATCTCTGCAGCAATTTCTTACATACTGGAAAAGTGCGTCTTATCTTCCCTCAGTCTTCTCTTCTTTAGACAAAAACACCACTTTTTTCAGTCTTCCCTCATTAATCATGTTTTTAGGCCTCTGATCGTATGTTCTCCTTTGGAGTCTCTACAGTTGTCCACATCATTTCTGAGGTACAGTACTCAAAACTGGACACCTTCCAGCAAAGTGTTATTAATGCCATGTAAAGTCAAGGGATTATTTTGAGTTTTCCAGGACTGTCATGTTAATACACTGTTTACTTTTCCCAACTGTGTAACAGTATTGTTTCCTGTTTACTGATGTTTTTATTGAAATATTCCTCCTCTTGGAACCACACAGGTCATTATTCCTACCTTTGTACTTTGAACTTAAAAGGACTTGCTGGAAAAATGGCCTAAAAAGCAAGTAAATCAAGATTACTTGAATTTTAACCCTTCCCTTCAACATGTTTGTAACCCCTCTGACATGACAGTCTCCTAAGCTCCTTTTCTGCTTGAGTATTTGACACTTTTTAGCCTGCTACCCTTCCTCTTACCATATATAGTTAGAGATATATAGTTAACGATCTCTACAAGCTTCTTAAATCAGCTGATTTAATACAGGCAGACCTGGAGACACGGGAAGGCACAGACAGGCTAAGCAGAATCCTTTCTTCCTACCCTCTTTGCCAGGGAAAGGAAAAGCAAGCCTTGACAAGATTGCCATCAGAAATTACTGGAGTTACTCAAGCACTCTCAAACTAGACAGCCGAACAAATGCTTTCAGAGATGGAAGCTGGACCAGCGTTTAGCATGAAAAAATCTGATTTTATAACAGATTTCATTATACCATACATACTACTTCTAAGAGTGCCTACTGCTGTCAATGGAAACAGATGCCTTATCCTTGCAAATCACTCTGAAGAGTAAACTCCCTGGCACTGCTCTCTAGCTCCTTCCGTTTCTCGGCGAGTGTCCCAGATCTGCAGGAAAGACCCTTCCCTTTCTAAAAGGGCAAAACACCTTTTCACACTCTCATCACTCTGCCTCTAGAGCACTCACTCCAGGCTTTCATCTTCTTGTTTTGGCTAAATCCCACTCTATTCCTTGGCTACCACACAAAACCCTGGATGTGACTGCTTGTGGGACTGTAGTGTACTGACTGTGCCACTCAGTGTGGAAACGGGGACCATGAAGCAAGGTGATGGCATACATCATGACCACTGTAGGAGCAGCAGGAAAAGCTCTCCTGGGGCAGGTGACAGACTAGGTGCTTGTTTACCCAAGTCACAGAACTCTACCCTGTCTTCCCAGCCTCATCTCTAACATCTCTCACAATATTCCCAGAGGCAAGTAAAGCTTCCTGAAAGCTGATGGTTCCGTGTTATTCACAGGAGAACCGTCCAGTTTCTGAAAAATAATCTATTTTTAAACTAACCTTTGAGCTCAGAAGCATAAAAATCTAAATGGACGTGCTCTTGTGATACAGAGTTTTTTTTTCCACTTGGCAAAACCCCTCTTCCCTCTCTATTTTATACTTCCTTAGTTGCAGCACAAGGACAGCTATAGACTCTATACCTGAAACTCCACGCGTGGATAATGTTTTTGTGATATAGGAACAGTATTCAATGATTTTTAATTATTTCAGAATCTACTTGTGCAAGAAAATTCTCAAATCTTAACTTTAAGAAGAAGAGATTGTTGAGAATGAGGGAACAAGTGCTTGGTTTGCAGAAAGAATACACTGTCCCCATGGGATAAGGTAAAGAGAAGGAGAAGCAGAAAGCATCTCCCTTGCCATTTTCCAAAGAAATGTTACAGACCTGGCAAAGAAAGGGGAGGCACTGTTTTCAAAAGGATAAGAAAAGGAGCAAAGCACGTTAAACCCAACTAGTTCATCTCTCTTCACGTTTGTTGCTTCTTACTGACCAGTGAAAAAAAGGGATGAGAGAGCTGCTACAAATCATTAGTTACATTATGTGAGAAAACACTCAAAGCTAAATGTCAGGTATAAGGCAGATGAAGTTACATTTCTTCAGGCCAGCACTAGGTTAGCTGAATTGTATCCTGCAGAAAATCTGTTCCAGGGTCTATTTTTCATTCACTTGTATGATGATCAATTAAGATCTAGGTTTAATTAATTTTTTGAGCAATGCTGTAACCTCTTTAAACAACTGATAATAAGTGGCCTAATGCTGTTGCCTCTGCATCACTCTTGCTGATTTCCGTGCCTTTTGGAGATGTATATTTGAGGGTTAACTGATCAGAGCCGCTTTTGTACTCAACTGCCAAGATCATTTCCATACCGAATGGTGGAAAAATTGCATCCGCTTCAGCAATGACTGTCCTGCATAAACACTGACTGGGTCATGAAACCAGAGAAGCCATTCAGCTGTGTATATTTGAAACACCACTCTTATCTTCAGTGTTGCCAGAAAAACAAGATGATCGACCGGCCAGCAGTCCTCATTTACTGGGAGGTATGTTGTTTTACTGCTGAGGCGATCCATTCCATAGAGCCTTGCTGGAATCTAGGGTCCTTACACAGGTTTCTAGCCTGACAACTTCTAACCACAGTTTTTTTTAAAAAATTGTATTTAATAAGCACTAGTAAATTTAAATGCTAGTAACTGTTCAAGACAGGAAGAGAGACACCTATACATTTCAAGACTATTTTACATAAGCAGACTACATATTAAGATTCTGTATATGCACTTCTAACATTTCCTGACTTTGAGATTATCATCTTATATGGGAAAGGAAAAGAAGTTTTGTGCATATTTTCTTATGTTCAAAACCAAAGAAAAACTCAAAGCCTCACCCAATCTGCTATCATATCAGGTCATACTGACACAACACGTTCAAGAACAAAGCTGGAGCCTTCAGACACACTATGTTAATGTTTCCTCTTGAGCAAACTGAGTAATTGGTAACAGCAACAGCCTTAACTTCCAGATAGACACATCCAGAGAGGAGAGAAAAACACGCCCTGACAATGAATTGTACAACTGTTTTCTAAAGCAGGAAACAGCAAGACTTGGGATTCCCAAGTTCAATTTCAAATGCATTAGAAGAATGCTTCCAGTAATTGCAGGCACCTTTCCATGTACTCTCTAATCGTCTACGCTATCTCCCACCCATCATTTCTCAGCCTGTCCTGCACTGTTAACATTTATACTGTACATTAATAAATATGCCATATATGCCTTTTAATTCCCCCTCCCATCCAACAGAGACAGACAGAGAAAACTTTTCATTATATTTTTAACTGACATTCCCTGACAATTTATTATATGTGAATAAGCCAACAAAGCAATGGGTCAAGTTCAGCCATGGACTACCTCCCACAAATTCACTGGAATAATGCTGAGGATGAATTTGACTCTAAGACTTTTGTTAGAGAAGTGGTTGTCTGCATTCACAAGTCATTTACCAAACAAAACGAAAGTTTCATCTAGTAACATGGGGAGTACAATGGCACAAGCAAACATTTGAAACTGAAACAGATGAAATAAGAAGAAGCCAAGAGCAATAAACTCATAAGGAAATGTAGATGCCTTTGACTAAGGCCAGACAGACATTTACTGCAAGCCAAGATTAGTAAGCCTTACCACTTAGAGTTACGTGATCGTCTTTGGAGGCACTCTGTGTTTCTTTTAACTGGATCTCTGAGCTCACATCCACTTTTCTTCCACACAACTGTAAATATGCTTTGAGAGAGGCAGGTACCTTGACTGTAATAGAACCTGATATAAATTTAAGTGAAAGCTAGTTAGTTTAACATTAAGATCAAAGCATGAAACAGGCAATTACTTAGCTAATTTGAATCAAATAATTGTTTGTTAGGGTTTTTTTTCTTAAGAGCCTTCAGACACAGTAACCTTTTTTTTTGTCTCCAAAAGTATAAATGAAGGTATCTTCATTTATCATAGCCAGAATACTGTATGTCACATGTAGAAAAACAAGTGTCACAGTATTTCCTTGGCAGACATGAAAACTGACATTGACATATACTGCTAGTGACTGCTCTTGGTAGAGGATCTTATTACAGGAATCATCAAGGGAAGGACATCTAATAGATCTCACAAGTATTATTACTTTAGTTTCATCTTCTAGTTGCATGTCTACACTCCTGAACAAGGACAGGAGATAGGATTTGATTATTAATCCAGCCACTGCTTGGCACATTATGAAAGAACTGCTCTTCTGGAACGATGAGATGCCGCTTACGTACTGGTAACGCTACCAGTTGTCTCTGCTTTACTGCACAGGGTCAGCTGTTCACATCCTTGAACAGATGCAGTCCCAGAAGTGACTAACCAGTTTAGATGACACTAAAAAGTAAACTACTAGCAAAATTGCAGCTTTGGTGGACCAAATAATTCTACCCTTGTGATTAAAAACAGAAATTCTGACTTCTGCTTCCCCTAGATATGTGCTTCCATGCATCAGACTGAAAGCAGATGCTGGGCCCCCAACCTGCCCACATTAGTCCTGTTTGGAATGACTCAGTCACCATGTTTGGAAGCTGCACCCTACACATTAAAACAAGAATGCATTTTCTGTTCCTTAGTTTTTGCCCAATTCCAGCATTCACTTTAGGAAAACAAAAAAGTTTATTTAAATACACCCCAAAAGCTGAAGCACAACATGATAAGAAAACTGATGTTATAACAAATCAGAAAGCAATTCAGCAGAATCACTTGCCTCTGACAGTCCTGATGAACAAATAACTGTTAGTATAATTTGGGACTAAATTTTTCTGGATATACAAAAGCTTTAGAATAAGAAAGGGAAAAGGTCTTCATCTTTGGGTCCTCCTTGGAGAGTTGCTCAGTAATGTGACTCATAAAATCCAACACACATGCAGCTAATTTATCACGAATGGGACATTTTCTACACTGCAGCTGTCAGCAGTTACTCTGAATTTATGGAGTAAATGAAAATAGGACTTCATCAACTTTGCCTTTACTAAACTGTGCTGCCAGAAGAGATGTCAGGCAATGTTTTGAAAATAACATTAATTAGAATCATAGAATGGTTTGGGTTGGAAGGGACCCTGTGCCATGGGCAGGGATGGCATTAGCTTTTATTAAATACATTCCCCTCTTTACTACTAATTCAAAGAGACATAACTTAGTATTAAGTGATTCAAAAGGTAACTATGAAATAATATTAATTTTTTTGTACCAATGGAACTAGAACAGCTTGTACAAAAGAATGGCACACCAGGAATTTCAATGCATTTCTTTTGTTATTCCCCTTCCAAGTAACTGATAGGTTTTAAAAGGGCACAAGCATTGTCTCACAGTCGAGAAAATGGTACCAATAACCATGTTCATTTAAACCACCTTAAGTGTCTGACATGATGCTAAAGTCAAGTATAAAAATGCTGTAGTTGTTCTTTTGCAGAACTAAGACTAACAAGATGTATTCAGGGCTTTGTTATTTGTCATTCAGAAGATATGATATTGCAAAACTATGAATCCAACTTTAGGAGTTTTTAACTAAGAAGTTAAATTCTAGTGAGTAATCACAAGAAAAAAGGAAGAATGGTAGGATAAGGCCCCCTCATCTTTGTTTTTCTATCTTCCAATTTCAGTAATGTGACATTTCACCATGCAAAAGAAATGTAAGCGTGTGATGGTTGTCACTCTGCACATACTTATATCAGTACCATGCACTAAACTGTGCTCAAGACAAAGGAAGATTGTAATTCAAGTCAACTCTGCAGAATTCTGTTGGGTAGGTAGCCAGTAAGAAAAGGTAGTATTGAAAAATAAAAAAATAATCTGTAATCCATTTCAAGTATCATTGCTCCTTACAGAGTTTATTGTATTATGATGCTTTACGTTCATTTCCTAATAATGAGGTGAAAAAGAATGTAGATAACCAACAATCACAAACTCATTTTTTCCACACAGATACACAAAAAAAAACCCCTTACGCCTTGTCTTCTACATCATCTACAACTTCCACAGAAAATACTTGGTTTAGTTTGCTAACCTTTCTGTGATTTCAGATCCACTTTCCTTAATTGACTGATATAAACATCTATTGCCCCATGATGTGTAGAAGCTTTTAGACTTCCATCTGATGAATCTAAAAAAAAAAAAAGAAAAAAGAAAATAACTTGTGTATCATTCACTCTTTGTAAATAAAAAATTGCTAGAGCATTTCTTTGTACTTTCAACTGATTTTGTCAATTCTTCCATGTCTGAGAAGTCTTAGATTTATTTACTTAATGTCAGACTTCTCTTAGAAAAACAGGTTTCTGAACAAAACTTATCTCCCCAGTCCAGAATTACAGCATACAGTGATCCCAACGCCGTAGCTCTGCAGTTGTTACTGGACTTGCTGCATCCACACACCCTCAACAACACTCCCCGCTTTCTACAAGGATGGATTCATCTTTGTGGGAAGATCAAACACAAAATCTGAACACTAAGATGTATTTTAGTTTCCAAAAGAGCTCCTTTGCTCAGACTCTGCACAGGGAGGACTTTACCCAGGTAAGGTACCCCATGTAAACCAAGCAGTTGTGCATCATAATGACTTATTACACAGAAGAACTGTTTATCAGGCTTTGCAAAGTCTGATTCACTACTTCTGAATTTTAAACAAATGTTTGAAGTAACTATTGAAATTCAGTATACATAGGAAAACAGCATTCGTTCATTGCCCTGGAACAGACACACCTGCATTTCCCTCTATACCTTATTAGCTGAAATTCATGATAACAAAACTTTCTAAAGAAACCTTTTTACAAATAGAAAGCTTTTAAGAAGCCTTAACTATATACTTGAGAAGTAGTCTTTTATTACTTGCAATATATTCCAGTATTAAATACACAATTTTCCACAATATTACAGTGAAGTCCTAAAGAGCTAACTTTTGAAGTACTGACCAGACCTACAGCTGATAAAAACTGCAAAGAAAATTATGAAGCAACTCTAGAGAAGCATTAAAAAATTACATATGCACATGAGCAAAAGGCAGTTAGGGAAGTAAATTTTTAGATCACTGCTAGAAATGAAAGTATTGGCAAGAAATCTTGAAATACTGATAGAGACTTTTTAGTTTTCAGATGTGCATAGAAAAAGAAACACAGTCAAACCTTCAGAACTAGCTAAAATAAGAAGATCAAAACTGAATGCAACTTTCCATTTTAAAAACTAAAATCATTAATAAGAGAATTAAGTTAATTAATCATAACAAAGGAGCCTAGCATTAATGCCTTAAGCTTGCCATACAACTATAGCTCTAAATACACTCATCTGGAGCTTCGCTGATGCCAGATCTCAAGCACAGATATGGAAGATCTGTGTATCACATATAAAAGTAAAAATGTACAAAGGGATTATTAT
Source organism: Pterocles gutturalis (assembly GCF_000699245.1). Taxonomy (NCBI): domain Eukaryota; kingdom Metazoa; phylum Chordata; class Aves; order Pterocliformes; family Pteroclidae; genus Pterocles; species Pterocles gutturalis. The sequence goes on from NW_010123614.1 coordinate 103,704, forward strand.
CCCACACCTAAATCTGATTTTTTTGAACGGGAAAGTAACTTAAAAAAAAGTAGCCAATCCATATCTAGTAATCTGAAAAAGTGAGACTGCCTTTGACTAACAAGAAACCAATAACAACTAGAATTGGATGGGAATATTTTTTCCATTTCAGTAGATTGTGTTAAAAAAAAGTTCTGTTCCAAATCTGAAGGAAAAAAAATGAACTCTTCATTAACTGAAATTAATGAACTGTGAAAAAAAGTTTTGTTTGTGTAAGTTACAATGAAACATTTTTATTCATAACTTTTTAAAATGTTTGTAAGTTTGAAAAGGAAGGTCATTAAAATAAATATTTTGTATGAATCAATCCTTTTAATGAAAACTTTTCATAATGATAAATCAACATTTTTGTGTAAATGCTATTTTTGCAGATATTCCAAATCTAATTCAGTAACAGCCCATCACTGAGACTCCACATAACCTTGACAGAGATTTTGTTGGCAACAGTTAAAGGAAATATCCAGCCTGTGACTCTTCTGCTTTAAACAAAACATACAGATAGTTCCTTTATCTGCACTATGAACAAAGAAGAGTCTCCTGTGACAGGACAGCCACCTTCTCCAAGGAGAAAGACTGCCAACAGTCTGTACAACATCCCCAGTTGATGGTACTTTACAGGGATTAATGTTTATTCAGTGAATCCTTCTTCTTCCCACTCTTCAAATGCAAAAGCAGCTCTTGGTAAGATTCTTCACAGTGGAAAGATACCTTTTGCAAATCTAGCAGCCTCACTTCAAGACAGAGTTCCTTTCTAGATTTTCAGTTGTACATATATCATTCTGGTTTTGGCTGGGATGGAGTTAAATCTTCTTCACAGTAGCAAGGATGGCTGCATAGATTCTGACTTTCAGATCTGTTCTCTTGATTTAAATCCATGGAAATTATATCTTTATTTGACAAATTTTTATAGATTAAGAGTGGCATATGTGGCAAATGTACATTTGAAATATAATGAACAGGCCTGATATTTATAGGATGCTGCATTTCTTAGATCAAACCTAATTTATATTAAATAATAGTGATAGTACTTAATGAGATACAAGACAGCATTTTGGATTCAATTATCAAGACCCCAAGTAGTGAGGGAAGGAAATAATTTTTCAGAAAAATCCATTATTTTTCCACTTATGGCATCCTAAGAAAGACTTTCAGACATCATACTGCCTGTTAAAAGTTATTAGAATTGGATCATCCTTGTATACCTAGTTATATTTCTACTGTCTGTAATGTAGACTGGTTAGCTCTATATTGGAACAGAAGTATCCATTTGTGGATTAAACGGGTGGTATAGTCCTTAATTCTTCTGCTACGAACAAGTATTGACAACTGTATCAAGGTATACATTCTACAAGTATAAAATAAATCTCATCAGGAGTAAAAAAAAAAATTGCTCCAAAACCAATATAAACTTAGGTACTACTGTAACAACATCCAGAATCTTCAGCACCATTATATGAGATGCTTTAAAACATACATCATGTAACATCACCAAAATTGTTTACTGATAATAAACAGATGGCAAAGACTAGATCAATAGAACTAATTGCTATTAAGAGATTACAAGTGTGTGAATGGGTATTTCTTTTAAAGTACTCAAGAGCTGTACTTTATGAATTACAGTAAATGCCTTTAATGTAATTCAGAAGTGAGGTTTTTAATTTAAAAATTCCCTAGATCACATATTAAAAACTGAATCCTCAAGACAAAACTCACAAATTCAGCATTACTTCTAAATACACCGTTATTGTTTTATTTTTCAGTTTTCCAAAACTGTCTTAAATACCATAATTGCTTTCTCTAATTGATTCCCTTCTTAAAATAAATCTTTATAAATCTTTGGTGCTTTGACTCAGTGCTAGGGAACTGCCTTATTGTGACACTGACTCATCACAAAGGAGGATCTCAGACACTTCTGTTCACTTTCATGTCAGGACTATACTCAAAGGTATGTTTTTGAGAAAGCTGAAACGTTCTTAATTGTTAAGTTTCAGTTGATTTAAGACAGTGAGTATCACAGCAAGTCCCTGAAGCCTTTAGGTCATCTAGTGTGGGTTACTGAAGAAATGAGCAGAATAAGGCAAACTGACACTGACATATTTTTGAAAATATAAATTAGAGCTTCTTAAATCTCAATATACAGTTTTTCTTGACAGAATAAGTCCCTGCTGCCCATAAGCTGGTTAAGGCTGTTTCTTCCCCTCTGAACTGAAACACCCAACACCAGCTTTATAACTTCTGACTACATCAAACATAGAAGATTCATTTCTTCAATGCATTATTTGGCTAAACATAATTAATCCAGTAAGGAAAAAAAATTTTTTGAGCTGGTAGGGGAAAATCTGGCTTTTGGCTTATCCCCCTCTACTCAGCACTTATTAGACCACACCTAGAATACAGCATCCAGTGTTGGGGCTCCCAAGAGAAGAGAGACATCAATAAACTGGAGTGAATTCAGCAGAGAAGCACCAAGACAGTCAGGGCATCGAGCAACTTCCCCATCAGGGGAGGCTGAGGGATGAGGGCTTGCTCATCTTGGAGAACAGACTGCTTCAGGACCTGACAGCACCCCCTGGTATCTGCAAGGAGGTGATCAAGAAGACAAAGCCAGGCTGCTGCATGGTACATGATGAGAGCACAACAGACAACAAATAAAAGCTGAAACAGGACAGCTTCAGTCTAGACAGAATGAAAATCTTTGTCACCCTGAGGACAGTCAAGCAGCGGAACAGTTTTCCCAGAGAAGCTGTACAGTCTTTGTCCTTGGAGGTTTTCAAGACCACAGGATAATGCCCTGAGCAACCTCACAGTTGGCATGGCTTTGAGCAGGAGGTTGGAAACTAGAGACTGCTTGAGCAGGGAGGCTGGGCAAGATGACTTCCAGAAGTCTCTTCCAGCCTCAAACATTGTGTGATTCTGCAACTTCCTGAGGTCTCTTCCAACCTGAGTCTTCCTATGAATTTACCAAACAAAATTTAAAATATTAAAGTAGTTCTAAACACAAAGTACTCAACTACTTTTTGTGAGATTACTCAGATCTCTAATGACTATTTTAAGCAGTAACTTAAACTAGAAGCAAAAATAGGCTGGGTTGTTTTAAATTAAAACCCATTCACAACCCATGGAACATTTGTTAGAAGTAGGAAGCTTCTAGTACAAGGCTGGAAAACAGTTTGTCAGCAACTAACAAAGCTCATAGTATAGGGGGAAAAAAAAAAAAGAGTAACCCCTACTTCCATATTTTAACAATGTCGATGTGAGACACTGCCCTAGGCCAGATGCTTAAAAATCACACTGAATTTTGGATAGTCTTTAAAAAAATAAAACAATAATTTAAAAATGAAAAAAACCCAAATCAAAGCTAACTATTATATAAATAACAAAAAAGGCAGAAAATCAAATAGACTGACAACAGCATCAGTTCCCTGTTTTAATGCAGAATTATACAAGAATAAGAAACTGTCAACACAGTCACTTGCATTTTCCCCAAAATATTAAAAAAAAAAAATCCAGCACTCTGAACTATATTTTAGTTTGACTCGTAAATAAATCTCTCAAAAGCTAAGGATATGTCCCCAAAATCCGGAGATGAGTGCATTATTTTTTTTCCAGTTAACTGATAAAATTCTGCCTCCAGTTAAATAAATAACTACATGCCTATGAAAACCCAGCCAGGGAAGTTAGAAATAGGAAGAACAACTCAGTTCTTCAATCAGCAAATCCCTGACAGATCTCTGGCAATCCAACAAACTATCTTGTGACATAAATTTCTCATACATAAAATCCTTTCACTTAAAACTTTATATTTTTTTCCCCTCAAGCTTTTGGAGTTGAACCACTGGATCTGAAAAGTCATTTGCCTTTGGAAAAATTCCATAAAAATCTAAAGAATGTTTAATGTTCTTTAGGAAAAGATTAAGTCTAACTAGTGCTTTCAAAATTTAAAACTGAAAAATACAGTTTATTCAACTGTAAGATGTGTCTTAATGTTTAAGCTGGACCTGGTTAATTAAGGAAAATAATCATCATCTGCTGATGGAAAAAGCTACCTCCTGTGTTAAGAAACCTTTATTTAAACACTCTGCATATTCTATGAGTTTATTTAACAGAAGGAAAAACAGACTAGCAAGCTTAATTTAATTCTGTGGTTTAATGACTAACTCATAAGAATCTGCATTGCATTCATTTTCCAGGAATGTTAATATAGATTGCTCAGAAACATAAGAAGAGTTGTAACAGTACAGCTTGTCCCTGAACAACACTTAGTGAGTGACTGTGGTTACTACCATTAGCAGAAGCCTGTGAGATTTGGGCCTGTACCAAGTTTATTTACAGAAAGGGAAATCCTTCTATGTACATTCAAGTGGCACTAAGCCTTGTCTATGATTCTGTTGCTTCAATTTTCTGCATACAAATAACCAGAATTTGAGTTTCTCACTTTTGTGTAGCTGTACTATAAAATAGTGAAGAAGGAGCCCTAATATTTTCCTAGAATAATGCAACTGATAGAATTAATGTTTACCATAACTAACTCTGAGTTATCTTGTTGTATAAAAGCTTAAGTTCCTGCAAGAAAATTTGAGCTGTTTTTATTTCAGGAAGTGAAACCAATGATTAACTTAATAGCTTGGAAGTGTTGTTTAAATTAGCACAAGCTTCCCCCCCCCCCTAATATGTAATACATCAATGATTAATGCTTTGTGATATAAAAATTAAAACAGCTAGTCATTGATAGCAACAAATGTAAGACAGAACTAGGTTAAAGGCAAAATGATTGCATTTGATGCATCCTTAGTCTTTTCTCATGTCATTTTATCCCATCTTAATCTAAAAGATGACACCTAGACTCAGTCTAACTTGTGCAAAGTGCAGCAGATATTCTGGTATCAAAAGTAGTGTGCAGTGTGCCTTGCCCAACTGCAAAAGGCTGACAGTCTAGTTTGGAAAGGATCTCCTTCAGTGACATAGCTATCAGTGCTATTCTTGAAAAGAAAAGACAGCAGAATCATCTGTGAGGAATCACCTCCTCCTTTTTACTTTCTCTGTGAATATTTAGCTTTCAGAAAAGAGAAGGGCAGAGTGAGAAAAAGAGTTCTCTTGGCGAGAAGGTAGAACCTACCTACTGTGATACTCCCTGTTTTGGTCTGAAGGCTGGTGTTGCCTAATAGGAAAAGAAAAGGGGAAAAATGTTAAAAGCATATTATTTAACTGAAATCATAACAAAGGCTCAAGTAATGTGATCCTGTACAAGGGCATTCTAGCTGTAGTAGCATATCTGATTTGCATATAAAAGCAAAATAGCATAAACCAGTTATATTGCTTGAATATTATTGCTTTACAAACAAAATTCTTAACAGGTCGGTAACAATGAAGTGATTCCAGACAAGAAAAACACCAAGTAAAGCCTAAAGACACAGACTAGATGTGAGGGAAAGAAAAGCAGAGAGGCACTTCAAGGCTAAAGAAAAATAATTTCTTATTTTATTTAGGGCTAATTTTTTAATTGCTCTGATGCCTGCAACAGCACTATGGATGATTTAAGTAGTTTAATAGGATGAGAAATAGAAACAGCTAATTTTCCTCTTCTATACACATACCTGCCCCTTACCCCCACCACCGGAGGGGATGTTCTGCTTTATCCTCAAAGGCTCCTTCCTGGACTCACTGAACATTACCTGCTTCCCCCAAACTTATCCCTATGTGCATGATGACCCCTTGCCAATGCTTTTCACTGACTTCAGTGAGATCTGAGTGTGTCGGATGAACTGGAGAACATCAAACAAAAGAGTGTGTAAGGCACAAAATGTAGAATGGTCTCCTACTGAACTTGCATTTACTTTGAACAGGCACTTGGTGTTTTGGCCTTAAAATCTCAAAATCCATACTCTTCCCACTTACCTATGGCATCAAGAGAATCTGGAAGGACGACAGATGTACCTTGTAACAAAAAGCCATCTATACTACCCACAGTCTAACAAAGTTGGTAGAAACTTCCATAGTTCCATGTATGCTACACATGTAAAACTGCCTCACAAAAAATGCCTTTAATTAAAAACCTAAACCACAACATGTCATTCCTGCCACTCCCTTGTCCTCTCAGGAAGTAAGAGATTTAAAAATAAGGTTGATCACAGTAATTGAATCCAATTTAGTAATACACAGTATTCACAACAATTTTCAGATCTTTTGTAAGAGGGCTTTAAAAACTGCAAATGGATCAAGTTCTGCTCCTATCTTCTGTAATTACAGTCGTAAAATACCATTACAGTAGAATGCATTCCTCTGTATATGACCTGTAGTGTTTTTTTTTTTAGTGGTCTGTGGGCTAAAAGCTAGAAAAGCAAAAAGCAGCCTATCATAAGTTCATAATTTCAAGCACATACTGTACAAAATACTTAGGGTCTGAAAATCAGAGTCGAACCAAAACCATATTTCAATAAACTTGAAGGATGTTTGGCTTTACTGTTTGCCTTTAAAAGGCACACTGTAATTACCCACCCTTTTCCCTATTTTATCATGACTAGTACTTATTTTTGTACAACCTACAAAAAGGCCTAGTGTTTTGTCAGCTAGCAACTCCCATGGAGCTGAAACTAGATGATACTCTGTCTGAGTAGGGCCCCTGGGACTTGTGGATTTGCTGGTCTGTTCTTTGTTTTTCTGTTTTGTTTTGATAAGCAGGTCCTTGAAAAATATCAAACATCTAGAAATCAAACTCTTATTAACCACAAACTTATATGCAGATATGACTCATGTTACTGTGACAGGCTCACTTAAAACATTCAGCTAGAACAAAAGTTGCTTTTAAAGCAGATAGGAGTGTCCTGCTGTGTTGTGACCTGCAGTGCCTACAGACAGCACACAAGAATGTACTTTTTGGTCATGTAACTATTCTATGAAGGCCAACACAAAATTTTTAAGCTAGCCAAGTATTTTTTGGACATGTCAAGGGCAAAGAGAGAAAGACATGACTAGAGGTAATTGCTAGTTTGATTATTCCATCCAACTGACTTCAACATTGTAGTGCAATACTATAAGTCCGAAATACAATAGTTTTAACAGAACATTGATGGCAGTGGTTTAGTGTTTCTCTTTGTCCTGGGTTAACCTGAGACAGCTTCTTGCTTCTGAAGAAATAGTTATCTTTCCTATCATGTACAAGCTTCGTTTCTGCATAAACACTATAGAACTTGAAACTACAGTACTACAAGTCAGGATCAGTACAGGACTGGGGCAAAAGATGGCTTTTGGGATATAAATTAAGGCATCGCTTTACATAGTATTATTTCCATTCCTCCAATTTGTTTTGAAGGATCGCAAGGTGACAGGGTTATTCTGATGCACAAAAAAAGCAAATAAACCACCATGCAGCTTTTTACCACTCTGACTTTGCATTTTAAATTTGCATCAGGCTAAAGCAGAGACAAACCTAAAAGGGAACAAATAAAATTTCTACAATCCCACTTTGTAACAGTGAAATCCAGAAACATAACTGAAATTTATGGAACAAATTTTGGTATATCAGATTCTTTTCAGAACGGATTATGGAGTGCCAAACACAGGCATTATACCATACTACCTTCAAAACACTGCAGATTTTCTACTTTGTCTCATCCAGGTCACTGACAGGATAAGGCAGCTACCTGTTCACTTTTTCCTGTATATTAATTAGTGTGTAAATACATAGAGCAACTTCAATAACCATGTTCTCCAGTGTGATTCTCTCACATAATGAAATAGTTACTAGACTATGACAGAAGAAAAGCTCAAAGGCAAATATTAAGTCCTGCATATGAGACAAATCAACCCCATAAAGCAGTAAAAGTTGAATGCTGATTGTTTGCAACGAAGCTTTGCAGCTAAGGACCCAGGTACCTTGATGGACACCAACTTCAGTATGAGCCAGTAAAACAGGTCAAGCGCACACTGAGCTGTGTCATTAAGGGTATAGGCAGCAGGTACAGCCCTCTTGTGATATTACATCTGGAATACTGTGTTCAATTTTGGGCTTCCCAGTCAGGAAAAACACTGATGTACTGAAGTGAGGCCTGAGAAGGGTACTGAGAAGACTAGGGGCCCAGAGCACATTACAGATACTCTGACAGGTGGGTTTGATTTGCTTTTAAAGAAGGCTGAGGAAGAATCTTATTGCCGTCTTCAACCACCTAATGGGAGGGTATAGAGAAGAGACTCTTCTCATGGTGATGCATCAAGAAGAAGGGATAACGGTTACAAGTTCCCATAATGGAAATTATGATTTTTTTTTTTTAAAAGGGACAAAGTTTTTTTCCCCACCAGAAGGATAATTAGGGACTGGAACACGTAACACCAAAAGGTCATGCAATCTCTGTCCTTGAGAATATTCAAAGCTCAACCAGACAAGGCCATGAGCAACTTTGCTCTAATTGAGCCGACTTTAAGCATTGAGTTGGACTTGATGTCAAATTCCTCTCCATCCTAAATTATTTTGTGAATAAAATAAATTAATAATTAATGCAGCTCAAGCCAAGGCTTTGGCACAGTTGCAAAAAGGGGTTTCCTTTTTCTCCTACTTGCTCCTCTGTGGAGGAGTTTCACTGTAATGTTATTGCCCCCTGGATAAAGTAGTACATTTCTCAGTCTTGGAGCTGTTTATTCTTTTGATTTTTTTAAGTGTCAAGTAGAAAGCTGAATGGCACCCAACACTTACCTGTTACAGAAACTGATTAAAATTACTCAAAACTAATTTATTCAAAATAGTGCATTATTCATTTGCCATAAAAGTATGAAGCATGCAAAAAAGCAATCGAGAATGCCCATGTACATATTCCCTCACCTTTACTTTTTTTTCTTGGTAAAACTGATGACATTCAATAGGGACCATTTACCCCCTTCCCTTCAGTTGTGGGTTGGACTAAAGAAAAAGACGTACTCACTGGTATTTCCATACCATGTATTCAGTGGTATTTCCATAGATATCTTAATCCCCCATTGTAAGTGCATCTTAAATATTTTAGCTGCTTCAGATCTGAGATATATGCTGGGAACAACCCGATTCTGGGCACTTCAATCTAACTTCCTTATTGGATATATGAATTACTTAAACTACATAAAAAGTTACCTGCAAAATGCAAGCTATTTTGTTACTCTGAGACAGCATTACTCAAATTCCTTTTAGTGTAAAATTTACACCTTTTCATAGATATTAAATTTAATATGAAAGTGCTGAAGAAAGATACCTTTAAGTAAAATCTTAAATTCTACTAGGTTTTTAAATTACTAGTACAGTACAAACACAACGGTTATGCACTGCAAGGAGTTAAATCTAGCAGACGTTTAAAAGTGAGCTAAAGTCAATTTAAAGTCAAGTGTTCAAACTATCATTTGTATTCATCCTAACAGTGATACAGGCATTTATAAAAAAAAGACAGTAATTTTTATTCTATAACAAAAATAGCAGTTTCAACAATGTTAAGTACATGGTGCACACATTATGCACTCACTTTCTTTAAAAATAAAAGGCTCAGACAATCTTTTGTCTGTAGCTTTTTTGTATCACACTGGTAGGGGTTTTTTTTATCTGTTTGGTTTTTTTGTGACAGCGAAGAAAATTTAACTTCTGATGCCTCCATCATCTGAGGCATTGGACAACAATATTGAAGACAGTATTACTGTTATGCTTAAGGACTGCAATACAGAATCAATATAATCTTTCTACACGGAGTCAGTTTTAGTCTGTCAGGTCCTAATTCTAATTCCATTCATCCAAGTTTACAAGCTCACAAGCACTGGAATCGTACAGCCCAAGTTTCAACTACAAAATGGGTCTCAGGCAGGTTTGTAAAGCTTGCATTGCCCTGACTTCAAAGTTCTCAGTACAAAAGCAACGAAGTCTAGCTCAGTTTTTTGCACAGATGTGCTGATTTTATGCCAACTATAATACTAGCATACCATCAGCTATAGGGAAATAGTGGGCTTACTTGACCAAGAAATAATCTGTCCAAGTGTTTACAAACAAAACTACTACTAAAATTGAGCTACCTTATAAGCAAAAGACTAAGTGAAAGTGATCAATTTTTTTCTACCATAAAATTATAGTGGGAGTTTATCTTTTCTGCTAATATATATACACACGCACACACACACACATATATATATATGATATACAATAATTTAAAATACTTTAAAAGTATTTGCTCTTACTATTAAAACATGATTGAGGAGCATGACGTTTTGCAGAAAATATTATTCTGAAAAAATAGAAATATCATGCAACTGTTAATGTGCAATTGTTTTTAAAAGAAACAGCTAAAATAACGTTAGGTGTTCCAGATCCATTTAGTAGAGAGCTCAGGAAATAACCCTGAAGTAATGTAAGAACTGTCTGTTTAATTTGGATGCAATTCTATTTGCTTTCACCCTGTTGTTCAGCTAAATGACAATGTGGCATTACTAAGGAAGTAAGTCACTAACTAGAGCAGTTATTTCATTTTTGTACCATGAAAACAAAAACAAATATTTTGGATGTGCACAGAGGCATGAACATGCTCACAAACTGATCATTCCACAGTATCATTATATGGGTTTGAAGTTAGAAAAAACCAAACTAAAACAGTTTATCATCCAGAAATACCAGTAATACAGTCTATATGTTAGAAATATACAATAACAAGAATAATAATAAAAAAAAAAATCTTATTTCTGCCTATGCACGCTAAAGTGAACTTTACCTAACTGGTTTAGAAAACAGTCTTAAGCTTATAGTAAACAGACAAAGGAGTTGCTCCTTTAAGGACAGAATCACTTCTGAAGCAAGATGACAACATAAAATTGCTAAGAAATTGCAGCAAAGTGCTTACAAAGCATATAGTTGGAAATCTGGTACTCTGACTGACGTGAGTAACTTTAACTTCTCATATATCCTCCAGTTTGCTTTACTTAATGTTAAATCACCACAAATGCATTACAGCACAATCAGAATTCAATGTGAATTTGTTAAATGAGAAAACCTCAACAGATTCCAACCTTGACTGCTGTTATATGGGATTAATGAGACTGAGTGTGCCCTCAGCAAGTTTGCAGACAACACCAAGCTGTGTGGCACGGCTGACATGCTGGAGGGAAGGGATGCCATCCAGAGGGCCTGGCCTGGACAGACTTGAGAGGTGGGCCTGTCCAGACCTCATGAAGTTCAACAAGGCCAAGTGCAAAGTCCTGCACCTGGGCTGGGGCAACCCCAAGCACGAATACAGGCTGGGTGGAGAATGGATTGAGAGCAGCCCTGAGGAGAAGGACTTGGGGGTGCTGGTAGACACGAAGCTCAACATGAGCCAGCAATGTGCAGGTGCAGCCCAGAAAACCAACCATATCCTGGGCTGTGTCAAAAGAAGTGTGACCAGCAGGTCGAGGGAGGTGATTCTCCCCCTCTACTCCACTCTCACGAGACCCTACCTGGTCTGGAGTCCTCAGCACAGGAAGGACATGGACCTGTTGGAGTGAGTCCAGAGGACTGGTGCTGGAGCACCTCCCCTATGAGGACAGGCTGAGAGAGTTGGGGCTGTTTAGCCTAGTGAAGAGAAAGCTCCAGGGAGACCTTCTAGCAGCCTTCCAGTACCTGAAGGGGGCTATGGGAGAGATGGGGAGGCACTCTTTATCAGGGAGTGTAGCAACAGGACAAGGGGTAATGGTTTTTATCTGAAAGAGGGTAGATTTAGATTAGATATTAGGAGGAAATTTTTTACTGTGAGGGTGATGAGATGCTGAAACAGGGTGCCCAGAGAAGCTGTGGATGCCCCATCCCTGCAGGTGTTCAAGGCCAGGCTGGATGAGACTTTGAGCAACCTGGGCTAGTGGAAGGTGTCCCTGCCCATGGCAGGGGGGGTGGAACTCAATATTTAAGGTCCCTTCCAACCCAAACCATTCTATGATTCTATGATTTTTTACTGTGAACGTTATGAATACCTTCAGAGCAGCTACATTTGTGATAGTATTTCCCTTACCATGTGACAGGATTTCCTTCTTACCATGAATACTTCCCAGCAGAATATCACCAGCTACTGAAGACAGAGACGATGAATCTGCATAGAGATACTTAGTTTTCAGCAGCCCATCTTCAGTAGATATGTTGATGGATGTCCCCTGCAGCTTCTCTATATTCACGCTCTAAGAGAAATAAACTTAAATAAACATAATGGAAAACTTGTCATCACAGTTTGAAAAGGCAGAGGGAAGTAACACTACTTAAGAGGCAAAACAAATGGAAAGCAGTTGTTGGTGCAGAACAAACAGAATCGAATTCTTAGCTAAAAGCTACACAAGACAAAACAAAAAACCTTTTCATTCAAGAGCTCTGACTGATAAGCTAATGGTTCTTTACAACATTCCGATGAATTATTACATCCATCATACAGGTGAAGAACCCAAACAATCACAAACAGATGAAATAAAAACTTGATTTATTTTAAAAACCAAACCACTTCATTTTGAAAAATAAAAAAAAGGATCAGCTCTAATAATGAAGACTTAATGTTCATACAACATTATAACACTTAAAGCACTGATACTCAGGCCACCATATACTGAAATATCTACTGTCTGTTACATGCAGCTACTTATGCAGATTTTTAACTGGCTCACTTTGTAGACATAGCATTGGTGAAGGCTTGCGAAAAAGCCACAGCGGCTCTTTCTCTCAGTTCATCCTACCTTGGTTATTCAGGCCTCTATTCTTGGACTTAAGCCCCAAGTTGTATAAAGCCTTAAAAAATGAAGGGTAAGATCTCCATTTCTACTTCTTTTCAATAGAAATGGAGAAAAAGAATAGGATTTGAGAAGCTGCACTACAGATAGATTTGAGGAATAAAAGGTCATAGATGGAATGATCTATGCAGAAGCAACAAGTCGTGTGAGACAACCTATACCTATCTGAACAAAACAGATCACATTCTTGTGCAGCTACCATACAAATTCAATTCTATTCTTCCTCAGTTAAACTTGATTTATGATGGAATCATGCAATAGTTCATACTTAACTTCCATTCAATTTGTTTTTATTTTGCTTACACAGACTTCAAGTGAATTGCACACAATCCTTATTCATTACATTAAATTATATATGACCTTCTAGATCAAACTGTGCCTTATGGCAATTCATCTTTAAATCTGCTTTATCATTTTAGCATTGTCATCTTGTCAAAGTTAATACAAAAAAATAAGTCTGCTAACCCTTCCAGTGAGTGTTACATTGTATAAAGAATATGCTATGGGTAAAGGAAGAGGTATTCTGACAAACAGCAACTAGAGTTGCACAAACTCCATCCTGCATTGTGTCCCAAGAAGCGAGCTAAAGAGGCTGGTTTAGTATGAACTATATGACAGCCAAATTATACTGTGACTTTACCAATCCATACATAGCTTTATGCCATCTTTACACTAAGTCATAAGATTACAAAACAAACTCTTGTCTTAATATTTTTGACGTGATGCAATGCTGCAACACATAGCAGGTCTCCATGAATGTAAGAAGCTACATTAACCTTTATGAAAGTCTGGTGATGAAAGTGCTGTGCTAGAATTAGAGATATGTGACAGTCAATGTGTACAATTTCTGCAGGTGATCTTTAGGCAATGATATTAAGGCATAACTTGTCACTACCCAAAGTGACAGCAATCCAGCTTTTCAATCTTTCAGTGCTCCTAACAAAACTCTTAACAAGCAGAGTCCTTAACAAACACAAGTTTACATTGCATCTATCCTACAAATGTTTCCCACAGAGTACTCCACTACTCCCACACCCAGGATAGCAAAGCGTAAGCCTGCTGTGGCACACTGACAAAGCAACAAATAAAAGAAAAGCCACTATCATTTTCCTCAGTGATGTAAACCTGTGCCGAAGAGTTAATTACTTCTGAAGTACCTTTCCAATTTTAGCAGGGCCATCATTGCTATCAGCATAATGAAAACAGAACAAGGTACACTTTAAGGGAGGGGAAATAAAAACATCCGCATAGTTTGGGTGCAAACTGGCTGCCTTGTGGCAAAAAAAAAAAAGGAAAGCCCAAAAAATCTACATCTATTACTATGGCATGCAAATTTTGACTCTATCCGGATATTTAAGTAGTATAAAGCACCTAATTATAAATAAGCTCACACCCCAACTCATCTTATTTCCCAGCCGTAACCATCTTTCTTAAAAATGCACAGCAATAAAGAGTTGTCTCAGCACATGATAAAAATAAGTACTGAGTCAGCTAGTTGCTATTAAAAATAAATTAAAAAAAACCCCAAAACTACCAATACAATGAACATTTGTTTCAGAATAACCCAGATCTAAGGGGGGAGGGCAAGAGTCAGGCTGCTCAAGTATAAGACTAAAAAGTATTCTATATAGGGAAACCATGAAAAAATAGGATGGCTTTTTATTGAAACTAAATATGTTTTCAGTCCCAAATTCTTTAACTTTTATGAATTTTTGGCAAAACACACATGATTGGCTCTGCTAAATAAATGTTATAGAAAAATCCCTGTCGCACAGATTAGCTAATGACTCCCCAGTCAAACAAATTTGATTATATTTGTCTTGTAAAAATTCCTTCCTTTGAGAGTAGGGCCTTGGGAGTTGCAGTTACTGAGACTGACCACGTGCTCCATCAGTTTCCTACCTTTTAAAGAAAAAAGTGTTTATCTTCAAAAATCAGACTGAGAATGTTTTTGCACCTGAACACATTTTCACCTGAAAGGAACATCTTGCTATGTTTAAATACAACATAAACAACTCCTTCCCCACATATTGCTCACCTTAGCCTTCCTTTTTGTGCCATTTTTGCTCAAATATTTTATGAGTGGCTTCTCTATTCTCCCCCTTAAAAATATTCTCTAGCTCTCAAATGCTTAGTATCTTTTACCACATCCTTTCCCTCCCCACCTCCAGGAGGGGGCTGGAAATGCTGACAGAGCCATAATTACATAATGATGACTACAACTGATGGAAGAAACATCTCATACAAACATACACAGGAGACATAAGGCTGACTGATTATTAACAGAAGGGGCCAATTGAGAAAAGAAATCTCACACTGTCCTTTCTAACTACTCAGCAAAGTTTGCTAGTGAGAAGTTCAATAACATAAACCAAAATATTGTTCTGCAGATGTAAATTCCTGTTAAAATTACTCACTTCACTCAAGATACTACAGCTTTACAACTGTAAGCATGACTTCTAGCAATATTACAGACTAGGCAAATATTTATGATCACAAAGAAGCACTTCACTTAATCTGCAGGAAGTTTGTTTTATTTTTTCAGAAGGACAGTGTGTCTGAAAAAAGTTAGATTTTTAAATACCATTTAAAGACTCAAAGCAAAACAATTACATTACTCATTTTCATGAACTATATTTTCACATAGATATAGATCTAATTATTTTTCTACCATCCACTTGTTTTTATCATCACCAGCAAGATGTTATTTGAAATTAACTCCATGATCTGTACTGGTGTAATAAACTAGTTTGGGAAAAATGACTAAGCAGCACAATTCTGATTTAAAGACCACCACCATGCTAGTATGTTGTGAGCAGCATGAATCCACAGTGGTTAAAGCATTTTCTAGATTACACTTCATCTTATTCACTGGTAGAAAGCAAGGAGTCCAGTTTTCAGATCCTTTCAACAGCAGCCCTCTGCAGGAAGATGGATGACACATCAAGAAAGCTGCAAACTGCCTCTGCTCTCTTCTATTTCCTGTAGCTGCTAATGGCTTAGGATGGATCTGAACTCCACTAACTAGTAACATTCCTGAGGGAACTGCCAATCAATTAGCACCAATCAGTACAACTGTGGCATCAACAGAGCATGTCACAGTAAGACTTTACCCACTCTGCTTTATGCTGGGATGTCTTGCTGGGATGAAGAAATGTTCATGAAGAAGTACTAATTAGTACAGCTACAGCAGGTGTTTGTACATAAAAGGCAGGCCAGCATCCACTACAAACAAATGCAGGTAATTTAATGTTGACAGTTTTTGGAAAAAACCAATGACAAGTTGCTTAATTTACAGCAGAATGTTAAGAACAGTTTGGTAGTTCTATGTAAGAGACCATATGACCTCAGAACGCAGCCTACAACACATACGACAGTGCCAAATGGTACTTTGCAGAGGTGAGTTTGGACTCCTAGAACATAATATCTTGGCCCTAATTATTTTGTTGGCTAGGGAGAGTCACCCGCACTCCTTCTGATTCTTTCCAACACTGCTGGTCTTTAAGGGTACCTACTGATTCTGCCAGAGTACTGCACACATCCAAGCTCCTTACAGACTTGGGCTGGTTCCACATGTTCATACAGCAATGCCTCAGATCTAACGACTCCTAATAGCAGTTACATGGACATTGTGACACCTAAACATTCAAGTTAAGCCCAAGAACCAGACTCGGTGTAAAAACTGTAGTATTATGTAAGGGAGCCTAGCTCTACGTTATCTTAAATAAAGAAAAATTGACTACTTATGTCAAGAAACAAAACCAGATTAGAGTACTATGAAGTTTGTCTCATGCTGCCATCTGCTGAAAAAAGCAAGCTACTTCTCTACAAAACTCTTCCAGTTTATGATTCTTCACTGCATCTCGTTAACAAGATTACATGCAATTACATTTCCTCAGCTGCAAAGAAATACTCTTCTACTCTTCAGTTCCTACAACCAAATAATCCTGGAATTGTAGAGCATGTAAAAATATCAAGACACTATTCATGAGACACTAAAATAAACTCATGGGCCTGCTGCAGAATCCAGGTGCCTAGATATCAGCCAAGTAAAAAGTTTAAGACAGTTGTGAGGGTCTACGTAATTAAAACTGATGAGTTGTATCAGCTCTGTGCTGACGGAATGATCACATGCTTATTACTGCTCTTTCTCTGGAGCCTCTTTACTACTGCAAACCAAGCACAAGATAAAACAGTATAATTAAACAGATGAACTTAAGTTAACAGTGAAATGACAATCAACCAATGAGGGTCATTATCTTTCCCTCAGCACATATTCTTCAAAATTTAGTCATTTTGCAACAGACAAGTTGAACAAGCCATTGGAGAGAAAGTTTTACTTCTTACTTACACCCTTCTCTGTTGCACGAATATCTGTATTTCCATAAAGTGTTCCAAGACCAATTACTTTGCCACCATTTGTTCGTATATCAATTTTATGACTCTGAAAAAAAAGTTTGAAAATCATAAGGTTAGGATAATCATAATTAGAAAACAAGTTGTCTTGTTTTTCAAGCTGTACCACAACAGCCACCTTGGATCACAAACTTCCTTTTTACTGTGAAGGCTTCTTCTCAAGTGATTGCCAAACGTGCTGTTTACTTCCAGTGGGGTCAAACTCAAAACAAGTCAGCTTTCTTTGTAACCAGAAACACAAAGGAAAGACTGATGCTGAGGAAACCTTTATTCTCAATACAGGTGGGGGTTTTGGCTTGGCTTTTTTAACTAGAAAAACATTCACTCAGTATATATAAAAATAAACAGCAGGTGAAGGAAGAGGGAACTTGGCATTTAATTTATACTCCATCCAGAAACCACAGTATGCATATACCCGGTACTGTAGCAGATGAGAAACTAGGAGCTGGCAATGAGAAATGAACTTGCAAACTGGAACCTTCCAGTGATCTGGAACCTACAGTGTCACAGAACCCTGTAGGATAATCATATATATAGACACAAACATACCATACAGCTATTTATTCTTGGAGTAGCACGTATAGCCATAAAATTCTGTGGATGCATCCCAGTGCAGACCTTAGGCCTGCAAATAGAACCAGATCCTACAATGTTTCATTACAACCAGATTCTCATTCAAATTAGGTATTTTGCATATATCTATACTATAATCTCAAGTTTTTTCCCAAAGAAACCAGGTTTCAAGTAAGAAATGCTATAGCCTTTATACCTTTCAGCTGCTGCATACAATTGACGAGAAAAAAAAAATAGAGAAATACACACAAAAAGGGACATATAGCTAAGGTATATTCAAACAAAAGATCTACCACCAATTATAAAACTAATCTCAGAAAGATCAAAAAAGGTCTTGTGAGTAAAAACAACAGGCTTTCAGAGGTAGTTATCAATAGAGACACCTAACAGACAGCAGGATTTGCTGAGAGGAAGCAAGTTAAAATGGTCAAGTAGCATTTTCATTAAGAGGGAATATTCATCCAGACAGAAGTAAGCAGCACTAATGTGTCATAGGGCTTCTCCTAGCAAGAGAGAAAGTTTTGATTACGGAAGAGGTAAAAGGCTGTCATGGCCATGACAGATGTTAAACAAAAAACAGAAAAAATTGTTCTGTTCAAAGAAAGTAAGAACAGTGTTGCAGGACCTTAACAAATCAGGCTTAGACATGACGTGTGGTGAGGAAGCACGGCAGGTCTTCCGCTGATTGTACGCAAGACACCTGGAAATTCTTGTTACCACCGACACAGTCAAAGAGTCAGAAGTAATCACAGAGCACAGAAACAAAATTAAAGGGTCTCCTTCATCCCACTGTCACTGCTGAGCTGATGGACAGTAATAAGAAGCACAAGATGAAATTAAAAAGAAGCACTGCTTTCTCAATGAAGACTTTGGGAATAATTTATGCTCTAAAGAACACTGAGAAGTCATAACTGTATTTTGGAATTAGTGCTGCTATCAGTTGACCTAGAGACTTAGAAGGGATAGGGTGAACTGGGCTTTAGACAATTACAAACAACCACCAAAAAAAGATCTCAGTAAAACAACCCTCAACAAGTCTCACTGGTTAATTCCTACTACACCAAAAGTATCAGTCAAAATTCATTAAAAAACTCACACAGAATATTAATCTTTTCTGTTCAACTACTAGCATGTGTGATTAAGGAAAGCAGATGTCAAATTTCTAGATCTTCTGTAAAGACACCATACAGTATACCAAAAATCACCAAGGTTTTTGAATTACAAGTTATACAAACAACTTCTTGCAGTCTGTAGCAAATGAAGAGAATTAACAGTTGTAAAGCTGTTTCCTACTGCTCTTGAATAATCCACACAACCTGAATTTTTTATTTCAAGTCATTGATCAATAATCTTTTGCTCTCTACTGTAAAGACTCTCCTGCTTTGCTAGGCAATGAGGTTTGTGGATAGCCTAACAGTGAAGCAACATGAAACACCTCTTTAATTCATCCAGGGGAGGGCAGTATCACTTCAGTTTGCTCACTAAAGTACATTCCCTAAAGAAGAACCAGCTCCTGCACTGCACTAGAGTTTAGCCTATAAAATTTTCAGTGGCTTTGAAAAAACCCAAAAGGTTAATAATTCTGCTTCTCACTAATAATTCTGCTTCTCTACTAACAGAGTATAATTCCTGAACCTATATTAGAAAAAATCGAGTCACAGTTGCCTTATTAGAACTAGAGTACTTCTTAAAAACAATATTAGACTAAAACCAGATTGTATGGCTAAGAGATACTGCAACTGAACAACTGTTGCTCTTGTAAACACCTATACAGTTGTTAATTTTAATTCAAAACCTTAATCTCACTACTTCAGAATCAACAAAACCAAGAGTGTTAACATATCTTTTCTAGTACTGTATGCTGAAGCTGTCACGGTAACCAGTAAACACCTATAGTACTGTTAACTTTTTGTTAGATTTTAGTTACCTTTTTAAGAGTAATATGGTCAATTAGTAATACGGTCAATTCAGTAGTTCACTGAATATGGAGTAAAACTAGCTCAATTGTACATTAAATTTTGCCTTAAATTCAGTTTCCCATATGTGCGCTATGAAATAATCTCTTACCATGGTAGAGAAAAACACTGAAAGATTTTTCATATCTCAACCATATTTAATCTTAGGAATTACCCTATTTGAAAAGACCTTCTTCTGAATTCATACCAATTCCTGCAGGTACAATCCTAATTATTCAAGTGAATTTGATTCCAAACAGCACCTAAGTCAGATATACTTTGATTATTTCTACAAAAGCCTACGTCAGCAAAACTGAAATCTTAAGACTGAAAAAACAAGGTCATGACCGTGATATATACAGAGATCATGTATCAGTTTATCAGATATATTTCAGTCAGGTACTTTGAATATGTAATGTTTAACTTCTGATTGAAAATTAAATTAAAGAGTTTGTCAATAGCGCTGTTACACCAGAATTACAAAAAAACACAGGGGGGAAAAAAAGCAACATACTGCAAAGTCCTGACTGAGCAAGCATAACTATTACTGTACTAGATAGGAAATCCCAGTCTGTATTTGGTCTTTTTTGAGGCGTAGGGAGGGCAGATATCAGACTTACTGCTGTCACTGTTTCTGCTGGCTTTGGCTATCATCAAAGGTACCTGGACTTCTGACTCCACATTATTTAGTGTTATTTACTTTGTGTCATAATTGTACGCAATAAATAAAAGGTGAGGTGCTACGCACATAGTAACACTTAGAAATATCAGAGGAGTTCTCATCTTCAGAGCTGGTATTTTTTATATTATATTCCAACACACAATCCTTTTTAAAAACACCAATGGAGTGGGAGAGGGTTCTTTGTACCTTTATTGACTGCAAGACACTAGTCCCCTTCTCCGTTTCTATTTTGCAGTTATTGCACTCTATTTTCTGAATCTTCACGCAGCCAGTCCCTGATGTTTTGATATCCAAATCTAGAATTAAAAGAGTTTTATTAGCAACAGAATAAGAAGAGTCAGATCTATTTAACATAGTACTTGATCACTTATATAGTATCTACATGTAGTATAGAAAAAAAGCAGCCGCTTTGCTACTAGAGAAGCTTCTTGCAAAGCTTGACCACAGTTTCAATTGCATGACTAGTCGCTATCAACAACGGACACTGAAAATTCTGTAAGCCTGTGTCTAAGTCATCCAGCTTCAAGAGAGATCATTAAGTGGCAGCAGCATGACTAGTGAGCGTAACCTCTGGCAAGGAATCAGCAGGGTGTGGTCTTTTAGGGAAGTTTTCGGGTTGTTTTTTTTTTTTGAACCCACTCCCAAACTCCACCTCAGTCTCAGAGCTACCCTAGTCATCAATCCTGTTAGCAATTCTACTGAGACATCCGGTTACCCTGACATGGGTTTTGGGGTGGGAAGGTTGGCAGGTTGAGGCCACGTGTAGAGTAATCAGATTTAACAGCATAAATACACAGGCCTTGCTTAGACCTGTGCTGCTTCAACTAGCAAGGAGCGTAACACAGAAACGGGTATAGAAAAGTTTGCACCTGTCATTCTTCCCTAGCCTTCTGCAAGGCCTGACTTACCAGCCTGGCATGCAGAAGCATGTTTATCTCTAGTCTGAATCACCTCACCTTACTGCTGTTCATAGGCTCCCACAAAGAAAAGTCACTAGGTTTTGTAGATAACTGTTATCTGGGGAATAATTTATGAGTTTATAGTGCTTCACACAGCAGCAGCAAAAGCATTTTTCTGCCACTTGAGCTCACCCCTGAGTTTAAGGAACTGGGAAGAAGTTTGAGATTATGCAGTCTGGGGATTCTGACTATATTATTAATGATTTATATTAATGACCACCATAACAACTGGCAAAAGGTAGAGGCAGGAGAGGAAAACAAGTGGTTTTGTTCTTCCAAGGATAAAAGGCAGAAGGAAGAAAAACAAAAATTGACCAGGAGTCAGAAGTGTTTGTTGCAAGACACATAACTGAAGGCCTAGGAGACAGTGAGCCTATTACTGTCAAAAAAAAAAAAAAAAGATAATCTGGGAAAGAAACCTTCATTTAAGCACCTGAGAAAGTCTTTCTTTCACCTCCACTATCTGCAAAGGTGACAAGAACTATGAGAAGAATAATCAGAGTATGTATAATAACCTCTGCCCCAATGAGATTCCCCAAGTCAGACCCAAGACACAGCAGAGGCTGCAGATCAATACTGTCATGCTGCTGCTCAGGACAGATGCTAGAAACACCATGACAGCAGCTTGCACACCATGAAGATGAGAGACAGAGCTCTAATTAACAACAAAAGGAAGTTTTGCCACCTCCACACCATAAGAATCCAAGAGGCAGAGCTAAAACACATTACCTCTTTGCTGCAAGAGTGCTCCCTTACTGCCACACTAAGCTAAGAGGTTAAACTTAGAGAAGGATGCAGACTGTGTTTGCAGGTAACAATTCCCTAAGAAGAGGCAGACTGGATAAGCAGGTTTTCCAGAAAGATATTTTATTTACAGACATTATTTTCTCAGCCTCTTCTCGGAAGACTTCCAAGAAAGAGATACTGTGACCAAGATTTTAATCAAACTATATGTTTCTTAAATTTAAGTAAACTCTAAGCTAAATTTTGAGGCATGTAAAAGCACAAAACCTGGCAAAATGGACTGGTGACTATCATCACGGAGTCAAGAGCCAGCACCACAAGGTTTTATGTTGGTAAAGCCTAGAACAGTTACACCAGACTAAAAATACCAGAATGATATCTGAGCTACTTCAATTTGATCGATGCTGATCTACAGCTTCTGAAGTTGAGACAAACTTTTCTGTAAGGTTTTACTTCTCACAGTGCAGTTGTTTAAACACAGTTCCCAGAGAGACACAAATAGAGGCACTCTCCAAACATCTATGCTTGAAACAGTATGTCCCTGCACAGTGCAAACCTGGAGAGTTCAAAAAGAAAACAATATTATTTTTGAAATACAAGCTGTCTTGCTCAAAACTGCTCAATTCACCCACTGGAAAACTGCACGGTCCTTGGGAGGATCTACATACAAGACCTCTGCTATTTTGCTTTCTGAGAAGAGAGGGGTCCAAAACCTAGTTTGCTTGTGCAAATCTTTGAATTCAATAAGCTTGAGAGCCTCTTTCTCTTATTGCTTCTGCCAAAAGGAGTGAGGAAAAGGCTTAAAAGCAGTCAGTTTAGCCATGATACCAACTTAATAAGACTTTTATAAGAATAAGGTTAATTAAAACTTCTGATACTGCAGGGCATATTAGGGCCATCATTTGAAAGGGAGATTAGTAGTGTAATCCTAGCTGTATCAAAGATAGGTGCCAAAAGAGGACATAGAAGTCTGGGGATTCATGAGCATGCTTTTAGGAAACACCAGGGATTCCTGGAAACATACTTTGTGCCTTGATCCTCTGCAGAGTCACAGTGCTTTGCTAGCCTTGACATAGCAAAAGTTAGTGGACGAGGAACGTAGCTCCTCTATCTCACAAATAGGCTTCCTGAAGTAAGGATAAATGACTACACAAAGAGGCAGGCTAAAAGCTGGATAATATTGCTAATGAAATTTCAACAAGCAAGGAAGAACAGGATACAATCTGTTTCAGTGACAAAGCTCCAAAAATAGCTAGTTGGATTCCTCCTTAGCAAACCAACTTCAGCCACACAAATCTGGAAGAATGCAGGAAGATCTTTGAGATACAAAGGACCTGTATTGGAAGTAAAGGTACAGATAGAAAAAAAAACCCAACAACTTTGGTATCAGAATGTAGCCAGGGGTACCCCAGAAATACCACCTTAAGCTATGATATTTGAAATAGACTGGGAAGTTACTTCAAGTGACTCAGAAGCCCTGGAATACTAGAAGTATTTCACTATGATCTACTTTTCTGCTTATCGAGGAAGCTTACCAGTAAGTGTGCATGCATGTAAAATAATTCAGTCCACAAAAAACTATTTATTGAGGGTATCAGATTATAGTATTTGCTACTCTGAGGCTGCAGGTCTGCCATACTTAGCAGTAGACACTGATGATCTTTTTTCCAACTAATTAATGAGTTAGGACTTCAGAAAAATACACTGTTGAAAAACATTCACATTTGCTTTCCACTAACATTTACAGAAAACAAAAAGCAGAAACAAGTAGTCCCAGGGGCTTGGGTTCTCCCCTCATATAAGTAGTCAGAAAAATTGTTTAAGTGATACCATAAGATTATGACTTTGGTAATTCACAGAAACATTCAAGACCCATACATTCATTCAGTTTGCTTAGTTAGTTCCACAAGCATCTACAATATTTAGCTAAATAGCTAAGTGATCTCATGGACTTAAATAAGACTAATGTGGAAGAGTTAAGTTTTCCCAAGGAGAGAACTGATAATAAACAAACAAACAAAAAATTAAAAACCCACACTGGCTTACAAGTGGGCCTAGACCAGGAGTGCTTGCTCCTGTGCCAGAGGAAACAGAGCTTTGGTATTCCACCTTGGCCATGAAGCCTGGCCACCTCTTCAACACTCATGGTTCTCATCTTTGACTTTGGCAGAGAAGCCTCTGTTCTCTTGACCAGAGTATAAGAAGGAAAAATCATTGGAACAGTTTGCCAAAAGAGGTTGCATAGTCTTGGATGTTTTCAAAACCAGACTGGATAAAGCTTTGAGCAGTCTCTTCTGACCTTGGAGTTGACCCTGCTTTGAGCAGGAGGTTGAACTAGAAACCTTCCAAGGTCCCCTCCAACCCAAATTATCCTTTGATTCTAGTATAATATGTATGTACTAAAGCAAAACGCAAAAACCACCTGGTAAGACAAGGCAGATGATTCTCAGATCCTGGCTATTCAAGACCTCATTTGGGTTTACTTCTGAGAACTCAGTCAATGTCCAGTAACTAGAAATCAAAGAGCTGGTTTCAGGTTTAATTAGCACATGTAGTTCAACATGCCAAGACACAGGTTCTCTTCATGTGCTAAGCAGACTCCAGACCTACAGCCATGTGCCTACACTGTCCCTGGAATAAACAGCTAGCATATACATGTGACCTAAAGGAAAATAAACACAATTAAGGAGAAATTCATTAACCTCTATAATCTATGAAGGTTAAATGTATCAGAGAGGATTATCAGGTTGTATGATATTGAAAGACAACACACAGCACAGAACTAGACACTAAGACAGAAATAGAGGATCCTTTAGTACTTGCCCTACTGGGTTGCTTACCAGTTGCCCTTGGTTTAAAATGCATACTTAAGCTCATCATCTAGCATCTTCTGCACATGCTCTTCACAGTCTAAGGAATCTTTGCTAACTTAGAGATTCCTGGATAAGCCCCAACCTAAACTGCAAAAGCTGTTATGAAATGTCGCAACTTCCAAAACCAGGAAAGAAGCTAAAATACTGTAAAGACATTCACATCAACTTCTCAACTTCTTACAGCTAAGTAACAGAAAGAGAGCTCAGATAAAACAGTCTAAACAGAATAGTTAACATCCTCCTCATGCATTCAAGGAAGGCCAGAGAAAAGCCAAAGTGAATACAGCACAACAACAGTTTCCTTCTGGTTTGAGATGTGTTTTTACAAGGGATAAGATCTTTTGTTTATGCAATGATGCTTACTGGATAGTTCTTTCCTAAATAAAGAAAAGGAACAACCCAAGCACAAACTACTAAAGAGAACCCAAAAACCAAACCAGAGCTGAAAGGACACTTAAAGTAGAACCTCACTGGCAAGCAGCAATTCTACTTCACTGAGAAGGAAAAAAAAAAAATTGTTTTAGGAAACATATCTCTGGATGTGACCAGATAACAGCATGAACACACAGTGCTAATATCATTCTAATTATGGGGTAGCAAGCAGCAACGAATGGAAGGGGATTATAATCCACAGGCTGTCCAAGGAACCATGAGTTTTACCACAAACCCAAGTGGAACAGCTTAGAAACCTACAAACTAATAACCTATTTTAAAAGGGAAGGCTGTAAGGCAGTCTGCAAGGTTGGCTGATGTTCAGAATATAATACGAATCTCAAAGACAGGACAAAAGCTAAACTGTATTTTTTCCCTATCAATCAGGATTCATTGAGACCTTTAGGAAGGTTCCTCACATTGAAACTCCTTATGAAGGCTAAAGCCCTCCAGATCTTAATACAATGAATTCT
>NW_010123614.1:129614-131851 GCF_000699245.1 Pterocles gutturalis
ACCAAGTCTGAACTAACATATAATAGTCACGCAGCAGAGACCTTGGAGAAACTGAAATATTAAATTACTAACAGCTACAGTAACCAGATACACCTGGTACCAGAGAAATTAAGAGATATAAATGGGACCCTGGGTTTTGGTTGGATTGTCTGTAATGCTGGGATGGACTCTGAATATACTAAAGACAAGCTAAGGCAATATCTGCACTTGCCAAGCAGGAAAAAAAAAGCTGTAGGAATGTAACTGACAATCCTTAGGGAAGAGTCAAAACTATAAAAGTCTCTCGGAGAAGACAGTCCTGCTACAGATCAGTGAAAGAGTCAATGAATATACAGGTAAAAGTCAATCTGTTTACGAGAATTAACTTGGATTTTCAGATGTCTTTGACAATATCCTTAGTCCTATATTGTCTTTTAGCTATAAACTATGCATCATCTTCAACACTACATAAATTTGGAAATCAGCACAAATACCGAGGTTGAAAAGTTTCATCAACATTGAATTATTCATACTAGTTAAAAAGCCACTGACAAATTGCAGAAAGATCTTGGAATACCAGCTACTCGAATGATAAAATTAGCAGGAAATTGAATGAATGGTATGCCCTGTGGGACTCCTCGCCAACAGGCATGGAGTTTGCCAGGAAGCTCTCATCCTGAATCTGTTTACATGTGTAAGCAGACACTGGAAGAGAGAGCCCCTGAGGGGCTGAGCTGCATCAGGCTCAGAAAATCCCCCCGAGCTGAAAACAGTTGACAGCCAAGAGAACACTTAGATGAAATATCATTTATGTTTGTTGTGTTTGTACTCCTCCCTGAGCATCTGTTTATGACTACTGCTGGAGACAGGGCAGTGGGCTAGCTGGACTCACGGTACAGATCAGTACAGCCATTCTATCATGAAGTAAAGCACATTGAGGGCGGGGAGAGGGAGATGGCCTTGATTTTATTTGCAGAAGGTTCGTCTCTATAGTAATTGTTAGGAAACAAAAGATACTGTAAGTTTTGATAAACATATCTAAGAAACATCCATTCAGTTCTCAACAGTGTTAAAAAAAAAAGCTTATAGGAATAGGTAAGACTAGAAAACGAAAGAGAACACTGCTATGATAAATCCATACCATTTCTCCATTTTGAATAAAGTTCACATCCTTCTAAATGAAAGCAAGGGAAAAAAAACCCCCTAAAACCAAAAAGCAACATAGCAGAATTAAAGATATAGAAAAAAAAAAAAAACAGTAAGAGAAGATAAAAGGTGCAGAATGTCTTTGCTGTAAGATTTGGAAAAGTGGCAACCCAGATAATATAACACCACGCTCTACAAAAGTCATAGATGACATGTATGAAGTTATGAGATTATTCACCATTTCTCATATCACAACTGCAGCAGAGCATCAAACAAAACAAAGCAGCAGTCTTGAACAACCACTTGAAACAAACCAAAGGACTGGGGTTTTTGGACCACTGTAAAGTTTTTCCAGAATGGTGAAACTTATTCTGTGCTGTACAGGTAATTGCACAAATCTATAGAGAAAAAAAAAAAGCCAACTCATTAATGACTAAAACACAAATCTCTCTGGGTCAAGTACTCCCTACACCTCAGCTCACTCACAGGAATTATCCTAGCAAGTTTGCCCTTTTCCTTCTTTAAACTTAGAGCCAGTGTCAGTATTTCAGTACAGCCCAGATGTTTATTGGTTTCACCCACTCCAGCTGCTCTCCCAAGTAATTTGTAAGTTCTGTACCAGAAACCCTGCACAGATTTTTCCCTTGTGCACAAAAAGATAATGCAAGACTTGCACTAGACAAGGGAGCCCTTCTTGGCATTTCATCTGTATTGTTACCTTCCAGCCTTTTTTGATCCCTGGGGATGTCCACTCAGCATAATAGCTACTAATGGAGCTGGTAGGTCCAACAACCCTATTGGGAACAACCCTCGAGCTGCAGGTGTGCATTGCCCATACTGAGGACTGTCTCCCAGCTCAGCTGCTGTTACCTTTTTTCTGGAACATCAGCTGTCAGAGCAGAAATAGAAGCATGCATTGTACTACCACCTAACAGCACAAGTTTCAGCATTAGCTATCGCTGACAAAAAAGATCAACAAGCGATGGACCTGAACACACAGAAAGTGAGGGAAAACAGGGCCGTTTTAAACCTCCTTACTCAGAGGGGGCGTGATGCCATTTCCGCATATTCGCTGCCAACAGCCCTCCCCGCCGAAGCAGCAGCGGCGCGGT
>NW_010123615.1:0-828 GCF_000699245.1 Pterocles gutturalis
TTTCCTCCCCCCTGCAAATGTTTGTGCTGTTGAAAGGCTCCTCTTGCAACCACGAGTGCATAAGAATCTCTGTCATTGTGGTTTGAGATTATCGTCCTTTTCTTATAATATGATCTCACTGTGGATGTTCATTTTCCTACAGCTCCAAAAACTACAACCACCCCAACGACCACAATGAGCACGACTTGTAAGTTGGTTTTAGTACTTTTCTTCCCACATTACCTGCCAGGCCTAATTCAGGCATGCAGCTTGGCTTTCTAATCCTCACCCCCTTGTGCTGTTGGAATGTCCCTGTTGAGAAGGACTTGTAGGATGTTATCCAGAGCATAAACCATGTGCTGGATAGCGGTTAATCGTATGAGTGAATGGAGAAGTTTCCATAGCATGAAAACCTTGCTGTCTGTCCATGATGAGTAAGGGAGCACATAAAGTGTAGTGGAACCCCTGACATTGATGTGTCATGTACGGTGGAGCTGGGAGATGGAAACGCTCCTGTTTGGTTCATGCTGGGGTGAGGGGGTGTGCAAGGGCATGGATATTTGGGAGCCAGGATTTCAGGGATTGCCCAACCCCCTGACAGTCGGCATTCTTGCTCGGAAGTAAGAGATCTTCTGTCGCTTGTCCTGTGTTTCACTCTGTGCCCATGGCCGCTTGTCTCTTCACCAGGCACCACGGGAAAGAGCCTGGCTCTGTCCTATCTGCACCTTCCCTCTGTGTGTTCCTGCACATTGATGAGATCCCCCTGAGCCCTCTCTTCTCCGGGGGGCACAGTGCCCCAGGTCTCATAGCCTTGCCTGGTGGCAGAGATGCTCCATCCCTTCTCCATCT
>NW_010123616.1:0-1398 GCF_000699245.1 Pterocles gutturalis
GTTCCTGTTAAATGTCATGCCATTCATGACTGCCCAAGGCTCCAATCTATTCAGATCCCTCTGCAGGGCTCTTGTCCCTGCAGAGAGTCAACAGCACCTCCCAGTTTGGTATAGTCAGCAAACTTGTTAATGGTGCACTGAACTCCTGCATCCAGATCACTGATAAAAATATTGAACAGAATATGGCCCTAGAATTGAGCCCTGAAGAACACCACTGGTGACCGATCGCCAGCCAGATGGAGCCTCATTCACTACAACCCCTTGAGCTCTGCCCTTCAGCCAGTTATTAACGCAGCACACTGTGATCCTGCTTATCTCACAGTATCAAAAGCCTTACAAAAATACAGAAAAATTACATTCCCCACGTTCCTTCCAGATGCTAGGTGGTGACTTTATTGTAGAAGGATATCAAATTAGTTAGGATTTCCCCTTTCTGCATCCATGTTGACTGTGCCTGATGATTGCATTGTTCTTTAAATGCCTTTCAGTAGCATCCAGTATGATCTCCTCCATAATTTTTCCAGGTTCTGAGGTTAGACTAACAGGTCTGTAGTTTCCTGTGTCTTCCCTCATGCCCTTCTTGTAGATTAGAATAACGTTGGCTAGCTTCCAGTCAGTGGAGACCTCCAGTTTTTGTACTCAGGTAAGCACAGACTGCACTAGGACTAGCCTTACAACCCATAGTCCCAAACCACTGAAGTCAAGTGGTTCTGGGCAATCAATTTGATGTGGAAGGGGAACTAACTGACTTACTTCCTCATTAAGCTATTGCATGCCAGTTGACCTGTTGTAACTGTCCAAGTGCAGGTTTCTGTTTGCATGTAGGAGGTCCCTCACAGGCATGGGTCTTCACCAGATATTACTCTGGAGCAGCTGACATGATACTGCCTCTGCCATGCACACTGCACTTTGCTGCTCATGGCTTGCATCTAGGTCATAACCTATGCTTTGAAGCACGGGAATGAAAGGATGTGGGTAAGGAGGATAGCAAAGATGATGCCATGAAGTCAGAGCTGGAAAAGATGGTTTGGTTCTTGTCATGGGAAAAAGGCTGCATTTATTTTTTATCTAAAATGAAGTATTTTTCCCTCCAGTCTTGCAGATTCTGCACTCTCAGAGGCTGCTTTTAAGTACTGCAGGGCTAGTGCTGTTAACCTCTGTGCACGAGCTTTGGCTAGTAAAGGACAGAAGCACTTTGCACCTATTAAGGAAAATCTACACCTTCTTGCTGTGCACCAAGTTCCTGCTGTGGCTACTCTCTCCAAGACAAAAACGTGTCAGGCCACAAAGCTCCTGAAATGCGTTGATGATAGCTTCCTTCTCCAAATGATAGAGGAACCAACACGGAGGGGTGCTACGCTGGACCTTATTCTTACCAACAAGGAGGGGCTGGTGGGG
>NW_010123617.1:0-6409 GCF_000699245.1 Pterocles gutturalis
GCGCCGCCCAGTCTCCCCTCGGCCGGAGGTCGCTGCTCGCCAGCCTCAGAGAGGGTGGTAATCGCGGGGGAGGAAGGGGGCACGCAGGTGGGGAGGGAAGCACCTTACGTTTAGTAGCCTTTCCTGCTAACATCACCTGCCTGAGGTTCTTGATTGTAAAGAGGTGCTGAGCTCTTGTTTCATATAATGCCCCATCCCTGGAGGGGTTCAAGGCCAGGCTGGATGAGGCTTTGGGCAACCTGGGCTGGTGGGAGGGGTCCCTGCCCATGGCAGGGGGTGGCACTGGGTGGGCTTTAAGGTCCCTTCCAACCCAAACCATCCTGGGATTCTATAATACCTATGGAGGGGAATTAAGTGCCTAACCCCCTCTAAAAGTTGGGGACCTAAATGGTATGCTTATGGTTACACAGAAAGTGCGTGGTGGATCGGCTAATGAAAGCCAGATCTGTCAGGTTTCAGGTTAGTATCCTACCTAATGAACCAATTCTTATTGTTTTTGTTGTTAATGCAGAATTTAAAAGAGTGGCTGTCATGTCACAGGACTGCAACGATGAGTGGGAGCTGAGCAAAGAGAATGTGCAGCCCCTCCGGCAGGGGCGAATCATGGCCACCTTGCAGGAAGCCCTGGCTCAGCAGGAGACCTCCACCCACACTGCTGTGCAGCTCAAAAAACAGTGAGCAATGTTTTGACACCTTCTTTCCCCTTATCTTCCTGCCTTATTTAATGTCACAGTATATCTGTCTGACAGTAACTCCTCATAACAGAACAAGAATTCTGTTAAGAGAGACCATATAAGCCTTGGGGTAGTAGAAATTATTGGAAATATCCTTTGGAAAGATGCATATCTGTTCTTGTTAAATAATGTTACAGTTCCCAGTGCTTTCATTTTGAGGAGTACAAAAGCTTTTTTTTATTATTCTTCTGGTCTCAGTAAAAGCTCAAGTATAAATATATGCTAACCTACCCTTGTATTTATTGGATGGATAATTTTGTTTTTTAGGGAGTTTGAATCGGAAATCCGATTTTACTCTGGAGATGATCCACTGGATGTCTGGGACCGGTAAGCTTACTTTTATTTCAGCAGAAAGACTAGAAAGGTCAGATACCCTTGTAAAGCTTGTGAAAAAAAATTTTAATTTAATAAGGATCTCATTAAAATATAGGTTCTATAACTTTTTTGAATAATACGTTGTGATTCATACTATGTCTATTTTTTTCTCAATCTCGTCATGTTGTACAGAAACAGAAGCTTTGTATCTTCTTCAGAACTGACTTCCTATGAATGTATTCCACCTCTAGGTACATCAAGTGGACAGAGCAAACCTTCCCCCAAGGTGGAAAGGAGGGTAATCTCCCAGCAATATTGGAGAGGGCAGTGAAAGCACTCCATGAACAGCGGCGGTACTACAAAGATCCCCGTTATCTTAGTCTCTGGCTCAAATTTGTGAGTGTTTTGCAAATATCTCTTGGGTTCTGCTTTTTGTCATGTCATTGGCACGCAGTTAGGCTGATTTTTGTAACAATAGAGTCGAAGAATACGTTGTACAACTGGTGCGATGTTAGAAGTCTCTCTCTGCAAACATGTTACCTACTCTTGGATTGCACTTATTTTCAATAGGATCTTCAGATCTTTTTTAGGATCATTCAGTTTGGACAGCTACAAAGTCCATAAGTTTTGTTTTGGAAAAGCTAGTTTGAATAAGTGGAGCTTGATTATTTATTTAAGGAGAAAAAGTGATTTGAAGATACATTTTAGGTCTTATCTGTCCTACCAGTTATTTTGACTTCTAACTGTCTTGTAAGCAAAACCAAGCTGAGCATGTTCTGGTCTTAGCTTGTCTCTCCATTGCTAAAGTTTTTGTTGTTGTTCTCATAGTCTTAAAGCAGCTTTTCTCCTGATTTAGCTTCCTGAGCTGATTTACTAGTTTTGACACTGGTAAAAAGTATGTTGTACTTTATCAAAAGATAAAATCATTATTCTCAGGAATACTACTATGACATAGTTCAATAATTGAATTATCCCAGATTAAAAAAAAAAATCTAAGAAATTCTGACTTTGAACATACAGGCTACAATTAAGGTAATAAAATTGACAAATATATACATGCATTTAGAGGTTTTTCTCATTATTATTATTCTCCTATTTAATTCCTTTTCTTTATCTCGGGCACTGTGACATGATACAGCTCTACGTCCTGGCCTTACAACTGCTCCTGTAAGACTTGTACTGAAATCAATGGGGTCTTGCAGGAGGCATCAAAATCCAGACATCAACTTGAAATCCTTTGTAGTCCAATGCAATTACTGAAGTAATTTGGTTGTTTCAGGGAAATTGTTGTAACGAGCCCTTGGATCTGTACAGTTATCTACACAGCCAGGAAATTGGCACAACATTGGCCCTACTCTACATCACTTGGGCAGAAGTACTCGAGGATAGAGGAAGTTTTAAGAAAGCAGATCTGATATACCAGGAAGGTCTTCAGCGCAAGGCTGAGCCTTTGGAAAAACTCCTGTCCCATCACAGGTAAGCTTCCAGCTAAAGGGAAGAACTTAGTGTAGTGTTGTGTTCTTCAGTGGATACCTGGTGCAGTGAAACTTTGCTGACTTCTCCAATATTTTTCTCAGGCAGTTTCAGACCCGTGTTTCTCGGCAAACACTACTGGGGCTTGAGGAAATTCCTGATGAAGAAGATGCGGGTCTTCTGGGAGCTGCAGAACCTCAGAGAAGCTCACTGGCAGATCTAAAAGGCAGGGGGAAGAAAAAAGTGAGAGCCCCAATTAGTCGAAAAGGTACGTTCAGTTGCTGAAACTACATATTATTATTAGAACAGTTGTGTCTTTTTGTTGTGGAATTTACAGTTGCTAAAGTTCTTGAGTGTGAGAGTTTAAAAGCTAGTTTGCCTAATAATTTTTTTTTGCCTATAGCCACGAACCAAAACAGAAGCTTCCAGACTCTAACTTCTCAGCAGCTTTCAAACAATCCGGGTTTTGCTGTGTTTGATGAAAACTCAGCTCCAGCTTCTGGACCCGAGATTCCCATACTTACACCACAGCCATGGGCAGCACCTCCAGCTCCGAGGGCCAAGGAGAATGAACTGAGCGCAGGACCTTGGAACTCTGGCAGGGTAAGGAGTCTCAAAATGGACTGGCAAAAAAGAGGAAGGCGTGTGTAAGCTGATGACTTCTTCTGATACCGAGACAAAAGTCGTCGTACTCCTCTCTTGCCTGGGGTTTGTGTCTATTTGTAACTACAAATCTTCCTGGCTTCTTCCTAAAGAGTCTCTGGCTGTGTGTAACCTATTAAAGTTTAGCAAGATGATCTTGCTAGAATAAGTTTAAAAAACTCTCTAGAGTTCTTAAATCAAGAAATTATAATACTTGCTAGCCAGAAAAATTAGTAGAGGTGGCCTGTCAAACTGTTTGGGAGACAAAAGGAATATAAGTGGGAAAACACTAGCCAAAGAAAGGGACAGAAGGCAGGCATTAGTTAATTCTGTAAGAAAGAGCAAGAGTTAAACTGATATCATACAATACAACCTGAAAGAAGAACTTGTTGCCTATCTTATGAAAATAAGACATGTACGGCATTCTGCAAGCCTGTTTTGAAGTGCTTGTGAGGAAAACAGAGATCAAAAGAACTGAAGAACTACTGTATCAATGGAATATTTATCCTGACAATAGGATGACAGAAAGTAGGTTCCAATGGTTTAAACTAATGCTGAAGACATGAAAAGAAGCAGCTGCGCTACAGGTGTTTAAGCTGTTCTAGAGAAACCAGCCAAGACATTATCTGAAGGAAATGAATCCTATGAAATCAAGCTTGTTTCATAGGTGCTTCGATAACCCCCCGTGTTCCTCTGTTCTTTCTGCATTAGAGGGGAAGAATAGAGAGTAATCAGATGATAATAATTTAGACTTTTCAATGCAGAAGTACTTACGAGTGAAGCTTAGAAACAAAAAGTAGGATAAATGGAGGGAAGCAAATGGGCTGAAATTCATGGAAGCTCCAGGCAGAATTACTGCCAGATACAAAGCAATTGCCAGATACAAAGCAATTGATTAAGTAAATGTTAAAGTTCAGTAAATCAGAAGTTTAATTTAGCTGAGAAGTGAGACAGGGGAGTTTAAAGTTAGAAAGGGATCAAGAGAATAACTACTTGAGAATAGCTGTTCGGACAATGTATGATTAACGTTTGCCGTGCTTGGGAAGACAGGATGAGAGGATCAAAGCTGTGATGATGGGGGAGGAACTGCTGACCCAACCGAGAGGAGAGAATACAACACCTGCAAGGCCGTGGAGATAGGGAGGGCTGCTTAGCCTCTAAACAAGATGGAAACCAGCCTGGTTCTTTGGACTGAGACCAAGAGACCAGGAGGTGAGAAGTTCAACTCCGATGAAGACTCATTTAATTCATCCTGTCAACCACTGGACGACCACCAGGGAGCACTGCACAGGCGCAGAAGGACTCTTTAGCTCATTATAATACGAAGCGGGGCTAGGCAGGGCTAGGTAATTAATATGAATGGCTGGATTACAAAACTTAATGCATATGCAACATTTTGGGGAATAAATAGAGGGATTTTTGCGAAAAGGCACGCATGTCTTTGGTGGAGCTATCCCCCATGCACCTCAGCGCTGAATAAACTACATATCTACTTTACAACTTTCATGAGTTGTGGAGTCTTTACGCTTCAGAAGAATGAGGAGGAAGAATTATTAATATTAATTTCTTTTATCAGTTGCTTTGCTTTGGGCTGCTTAACACATTCATTCTGGTCCCCAAATACTCTTTTAATGTCTGTCCTTGGAGTTCTCTCTGTTCCCCCTTTCATGAAATTTGTTAGATTTAATTAAAAAAAAAAAAGAAGCTGCAACTAGCAGAAGTGTTGAAGATGCTTAGTTCACCTTCACTGAAGTGTGGTGCTTATTCTGGCTTGTATTACACTGAAAGAACCTTTTGTAAACCCTTTGAGATAATAAAAACTGCGCAGAGTAAAGAGGCTTTTTTTATTGCCAGTGTGAAGATGGCTAAGTAAACAGTTTGAAAATAAGAGAAATAAGTCAATTTGTGAAATATTCCCACCACGTAACAACTTCTGCTTACGAGTCTAGGGGAATTTCCGATGGGCAGATGAGAGTAGAATGTTGTCAGACTAAATTCGATCTGTCTTCTCTTAAATAATGGACTCCAGAAGTAGTTAAGAGATTTTTGTGATGTTGGAATGGCCTCTGAGAGGAAAATTGAGAAGTCTGAAGGTTCTTGGTGGACAGCAGAATAAATGCTATAACAGAATTGGGACAGTCTTGTCTGAAAAATGAGGACTATAGCACTTCTGGAAAACAAATAAGAGGAGCAACCAGAATACCCGGCTTGACCAGCATTCCCTCAGAATAGCAGAAACTAGGTACTGAAGGGGACATGCAGGAGGAGTGTGTGCTTTTTTACATGCTAGTGCTGAGCTGATGGTCTATAAATGTTTATGTATCCGAACAGAATTAATCTTGTAAATTCATCTTGGTGAAGTCTATCAAGTTTGTTTTTTGTTTTTTTTTTAAATAACAAAACCTACAAATGAGACAAATAGACAGGGAAAAGAGATTCAGAGTATAGAGGGATGTAGAGTCTAAAAATTAGTCTTTAAGCTGTTAACTTAGATTTTATTTTTTTTTCCTCCTTCCTCAGCATCCTTGCAACAGTGCAAATTCTGGTACAGAAGTGCCCTGTCCACGGCCCAGTTTCACTCCATATGTGGAAGAGACGGCTCAGCAACAAATCATGTGAGTCTTCAGTTTGAAATGGGGATTGCATTTGAAATTACCAAATCTGCTCCATAAAAACCCAAATCATTTTACCAAGTAGCCAAGCCTCTAGATCTACAAGAATTTAAAAATATCTGTCAGCCTGGAAGCTCTTAGTGCTTTAGCTTGATGGCAGAGGCTTCAGTGGAAGATGCATAAGGACGTGGGAAGTGTTTAACTATCACGGCTCATTACATGGGAGCCTACATCATATTTATATATGCTAATTAATTTAATAGCTTAACTCTCTGTCTTTACACAAGAAGACAGTTACCTCTCCTAGGATGCTGTTTGCTATGAAAGCAGCCCTGAACTGAGGCAGGCTTTTTGCTGTTTTCCTCTGTCTTGGGAACTCTGTGTTCATTCTACCTAGAGTTTTATTCTGAAACAAGCTATCAGAGTTTCCATGACAACAGTGTTGCTTAGGTTATGGAGGAGTATGCTGTTTTGCCTGAAATTACCTTCCTATTTGTACAGTGCTCACTGAAATGTTGATAAATCCCAGGAGATGGGGTTGTTCTGTTGGGTTAGAGCAGAGGAAAAAGCATTATTTTGCAAAGCCACTTAACTTCCTTCTGTGGCTAATCATAGAATCATAGAATGACCCGG
>NW_010123618.1:0-1137 GCF_000699245.1 Pterocles gutturalis
AATTGCACCGATGTTGTTAGAGGTCAGCATTGACATTTCAACAAAAATGAGCTCAGTGCAGCTTCCAGAAAGCCCTACGCTTTTTACTTCCAAAGAACCGAGTTTTATTTTCAAAGGTGAGAATCTGAAATTATTCTCCTCTTAGGTACAGTGTCTCTAATTGTGCCATTGTCCTATGGAGCTAGATCCCGAGAGAGACTGAGCAGCGCCTTCACAGTTCCCAGCTCTGTTCCCCACTCCCCCACAATTAGAATCAGTCTGCAATAAAGAACCATAGAGCCAAGGGATAAATTCCTACTCTGCACATTCAAACTATATTTCTCCCTTTCCTACCGTTTAGTCTATTTTTTATTACTTCTCACAGAAAGAATTCTTGTTTCTTGGTTCTGCCAGATCCCGGGTTGTGGGGGATCATTTCCAACAGAGCAGTGATTAGGTGTGGCCAAAGTCAGCTTAAAGCTGCGAGCTCTGAACTGTTCAGACACTTCAATACAGGGAGTGATGCTGCCAGTTGCTCAAGCTACAAGAGACAGATCCCCAAAAGAGTTCAGTCTGAAACCAAAAAGATCTCTTCAGATATTTGCAAAGTCTGGGTTATGAAGATTATACTCAGAATTAGGATAAAGGAAATAAAAAAAAAAAAAAGGATTTCACCAGCTTTCATTGTACACCACACCTTTGAAGTTTGCAGTGAATGTATACAATAAGCATTGACAGCTCATCCTTTTCTTAAAATGTCCACCCATAGCAGATGCTTCTCTTGATAATGAGCTGCTGACCGCTCTGAGACACAGGTATGAGAAAGAAAGAGCTGAAGGGATATAACGCTCTCTTAACTGAAAAGTCCGAGAGCATCAGAGAATCTTCCACTAAAGCACAAGGAAGACCATGATCATATTTGTTTCGTTAGCATCTAAAAAATCCCTACTCTCTCTGTTAGAAGAAAATGACTGAAGATGAAGAATGTCTTTGGATGAACCCTTACTTGTCAAAATTAAACTCAAGCTATTGCTGAGTAAATCCCATCCCAGCATCTAGACGCAAGCGTTAGAAATTACAAACAAGAATGTGTCTCTTCTGCTAAATCATTTCAGGTTTGGGGAGGGGTTTTTTGTTTTGTTTTAAGAAAGAAAAAAA
>NW_010123619.1:0-33133 GCF_000699245.1 Pterocles gutturalis
TTGGGATGGTGCAAAATTTACTATGCAGTGCCTTCACATTTTTATCTGGTGCTGATAATGCCTTTCTTACTCATTCTGCGGTTTTGTCCAGGGAGTTGTTGGGATTGTTGCTAGTAGAGACTTCACATTATAGGATTTTTCTATTTCAGACGTGATTTTCTCAGTTTTTCTAGTATATGCTTAAAAATAGATGAATTTTTATATCCAATTACCTTGTAAATTCATACTATTTTTTATGGCTGTGCTTATGCCTTTGCTTTAGAGTGAGTTTCTGATAATTGTGTATAAACTTTGAAGGTGGATGTGCAACTATTTAGAAAGTAATACATTTGTCTGTTCAGACTTTTGGTTTTGATGCTTTCAAAAAAATTGAGCGGTGGTGATACAGACTGTAGAAAATCTTGGCTAAAGTATTGATGTAGAACTCCTCAGGTTCTCTCTGGGTTTGTATTTGATCTTTCAAAGTTGTAAATGCAAAATATATTGACCCCTGGCTCTGAATTGCAGGCATTATGACATCCTTGAACACCGTGTGCCTTCTGGGCTTGTAGCTGATTACCGGAACTTGTTGTCTCAATGTGAAGAGCTTTACATGAAGTTTTTAAATGTGAGGAACAGCATATCAAGCAGTGATTCAGACTCAGAAGTAGAAAATGTCTCCATGGTGGAAGGATTAAAATTGTATGAGAAAATAGAGCACTTAAAACAAAAGCTAAAGCTAATTGAGAATCCTCTGCTGAGGTACTTGGTGGGTTTGTGCAAAGAGGGGGGCCCTATGGGAAACTACACATGGATGTTCTGTACTGAGGAAACAACTGATGGCTTTGTTGCTCTTGTTTTAGGTATGTGTTTGGTTACCAAAAATACAGTGGTCTCCAAGCTAAAGGACTGAGACCAACAGGTACCAAGGTCACTCATGTTGTATCCTCAACCATGACAGCAAGTCTGCTGCAGTTTTTGATAAGGGACAAACTTTGCCCTGAATCTTGTGGCGAAGAACTAGAAATACAGGTACAGTAACAGGAATTGCCTGTCTGCTAATTCTGTTTTCTCATCAAGAAACCATGTGTAAGACTAAGTTAATTTATCATGTGCAAGATACTGCAGTTACAGAATGTTATTTTTTGTCAGTCCAGAAAAAGTGCTGTAATTTGAATAATAAGCAGTAAGTCTGGATGATAAAAATGGTTTATTTTAATTCGTTTGTGTCTGAGTACTCTATACATGCAGTTTCCTTCCTTTGTGTAGGAAATAATCAGATAAACCTTCAGTAATAATTCTGTAGTGAAATATGGTAAGGTGTAATACTTACATTTAGTTTTGAAATACCTGTCTTTTGATGCTACTGATAATGATCTAGAGTTTGAAGAAAGAAATCATTCCATTGCTTTAGTACTGGATGTGGGAGATATATTTATTTTAGAGCAGTTATGTTTAGTTTTAGTGAATTCGGACAGGATTTACCACTTCAGCAGTTAAGAACAAACTGGATTCCTTGGGCTCAAATGAAATGACTTGCTGTATTCTATCAAGTTCATGAGTTACAGACAGGCAAAATGGAGCCACAGGGAAGGTTCTGGATTAACTTTTGGGCTATAAATCAGATTTTCTGACTTGGCAATTGAAAAATGCTCTCACTATGCTTATCCTGGAATTTGCTGGGAAGCAATAAATGTGCGATTTTTCTGTACTATTTGTTGTCCTTCAGTACAGAGTCCCCCAGTAATATTTATGAAGGATGTCAGCCTGCCCTCTTTGGGCAAGAAAAAGGACCATGTGGACCCCATATTTGCCACTGTAACATCTGAACTCTATTTGGGGGTGACTTGCACCAGGAATGAAGGGTTACGTCAGTGTTCAGACCAACTCAAATGTAGTTGCTGAGTTGTTTGTGGTTTTTTTATTTGCTTTACCTTCTGTCATCTATTTCTTCAGTAATTCGTGGCAAGTCACTTCAGGCACAGTTCAGATGTTGGCCTGGAACCAAGGCCATATTGAGGTTTGCTTTCTGGTCCACATGCTCTTCAATCTGTCTCTCTGCCCCAGTTTTCTCATGGGGAAATGGACATGACAAACATCAGAGGAATGTTTTAAGGCTGTTTTTGTCCAGAGAGTACGATGATTCTTGAATTCAAAGTAGAAATTATGTATTATTGGTGACATTAAAAAAGGTTTCTTTTAAGCAAAAGCAGCAATATTTAATTGAAAAGCAAGCTTTAAGGGCATAAATGCATCCATTTTTATAGCATTCTTCAGGAGCTGATTATATTGTTTGTCTTTTACAGTTTCACAATGATCCACTGGCAGCTGTAAATGCCTGTTACGAAGGAGACACAGTCATCATCTGTCCTGGTCATTATGTTATAGATGGCGTGTTCTGCATTGCTGATTCAGTTGAACTAGAAGGTAGAAGGTTTGCTAGCATAGAGGTCCTTGAAACTTGAGGGACTTGATTTTTTTCTTTTTTTTTTTTTTAAGTTCTAGGAAGCACAGAAGTCATTCTGAGAGGCTTTGGTTTTTAGGGCCAGTAACTTACGAGTACTTGAGACTTGTCCTTGTTCTTCACATGTCTTAATCTGCTTCAGAGGTATACTCTGAGACTCACTGTCAGTGTAGCGGTGGTGAATACAGAGGGAAAACTATTAGAACTTAGTTTATGGCACTTACTGCATGTCAGCTCTGTGTGGGCTACCGGTGTGAATCTGCATTATGTGAAGCACATGGCTAGAGGAAGGAGATGTTGAGTTAACATGTGCATTTATTCTGTAGAAACAGCCATGGCATATGTGATTCAATTTTTCTCACAAAGTATTTGTTTGAAATACTTGTCTAGGATATGTTGCTCTCTCTTTCTCCCAAATCTTGATTTCTCAGTGTAATTCCTCTGCTTTAGGCATACGTGCTTTGTTGCAGTGTAATAGTCTGTATCACTGGGGCTTGTGCAGCTGTTCAGATACTTATTTAGCTACGTTTTTGTCTTGTCAAAACTTCTTAATGGGAAGAAGGCTGAGAGTTTAATTTCCTGCTGTTCTAGACTTTTTTTCTTGCCCTTCCTGTTTTATGAGTGTCATTTCTTTCTCATCCTTCTCTTTGTATATTTGATTTATATAGATATGCACGCTGATAGATAATGCACCTGCAGGAGAAAGGACCTCAGTGAAGTGCTTTATTTATCTGACAGAATGGCATTGTTCTAAAATTGTGTGGGGTCATATTTATGACAATTGTTTTCCTAGCTTTGAGGAAACAATAATACGGATGGTGAACTAGCACACCTATTAAAGGATGAGCTGCTCTGGTTTAAGGAGCAAGGCATATAAATATGTATCTTTAGTGTGAACCAGCCTCTGAATAATGTATACGTGTCAGGGCA
Source organism: Pterocles gutturalis (assembly GCF_000699245.1). NCBI lineage: Eukaryota > Metazoa > Chordata > Aves > Pterocliformes > Pteroclidae > Pterocles > Pterocles gutturalis. Next base: position 3,374 of record NW_010123619.1, read on the forward strand.
TTTAATCTTCTTATAGGTACTTCTGTTAGAGAAGTTTTTATAACAATAGTAGCAGCCCAAAACGTTTGAAGTAAAAGCATCAAGAAAAATTGTGCTGGCAGTAATCTGAGCAGCTGGCTGTTTCTGTGGCATTTTTTTGGATGCAGGGGTGACTCATCAAAGATATAATGTCACTTTGCTTGGTAGAGCTTTTTTTTTTTTCTAGCCACTGTGCAAGTCAGTACTAAGGTTGAAAGTATGAGGATTAGTAAGTCAGGGATAAATGAAAACTTGTAAGAACTGAATAAGGTTAAAGCAGTAGAAGCAGTGGGAAATCATGGTGAGGATAACTTTAACACTTGACGTAAATGTGTAGCAAAGGCAACAAAGAACTTCCCTCTTGCTTGTACAGTAGTTGTTAAAGCTGGATGGGAACCTGTAGCATCAGCCCATCTAGTGTCTGTGATCGGTGTCACTGGATGACAGTTGCCTTTGGCTCCTGTGGAATCACTCAGCTTACAGGCAGGGCGTACAGCTGTGACCGTGTTGTGTACTGAACACTGGACAGCAGGTCAATCTTTCCTTCTCTATTTGTTTTGTTGCCAGCTTCCTCCTTACTGCTAGAGCTTCAGAGGTGAAGTGTAAAGCAAGCTAAAAGCGCGGTTAGAAAAGCTGCAGGTAGTCTGTAGGATAGTTTTTTCTAAAACTCCTGCCTTGGATAATAACCTCTCTGTAGTGGTGTGAAGTTAAACTAGATCTGCCATTTGCTGTCCCATGGTGCTCTCTTTTTACATACTGGAAGTAAATGGCCCCATGCCATATCCTTCCCAGGGGTGACCATAAATCAGTAGCAGTGGGAAAAGGTTTCTCCATAGTATAGTGTGTTGAAGTATCAATCACTTAACTTTGCATTAAATCTGCTGTCTTTAAAACTTTCTGCCCACTCTTGTTCAAAGGGTTTTTTTTAACCTTTCTTTTTGCACATTACAGTATTTCTTTATGTACTTGGTTAAAAGCTAGCATCCTGCTCAGGTACTTCTTATCTGAGTTTGTGTGTGCTTTCAGAAAATGATAGGACTCATGCTGCTTTAATAGACGTTGCATTATTGCTTTCCTTATCATGATTCTTGTCAGTGACAAGCAATAAAAGTGTTACATGCTCATAAATTTCCCTGCAAGTGGCTGGATGCTGACAACTGTGCATGGCTTAGTAAATCAATGTTGGCATATGCTTGTGAAAGTTTATTTTTAATCTGAATTAATCTGGAAGCCCGTGTAACACAGGAGCGTTAAATTTTGACACAAATTTCATTTTAATAGGGAAGTTGAGTGCAGTTTACTAACAACATCAAGTCCTTTGCACTTGCTTCTTTGTGTTGAGGTGGTGACTGCTTTTTTCCCTGGGCTCTTTGGAACCTCTGCCTGCTCTAGTGAGCTGTAGTTTGAAAGCAGACTGCAGGTGCCTATGTGTCCTTTCTTACTTTTGGGAATGAGAATTTTGGCCTTGGCAAATGTGACCTGTTAACCTTTTGTTCAACTGTCTAAAGTAACTTTGCATTTTATTGTGTGCCATTCAAGTAAGGTATCTTTTGAGTTTGGTTTTGAGGGCCTGTACCTTAGTACAGAGAGGTGTAGCCTGGCCACTGGGAGGAAAATCCTGTTCAAGATATTAGACCTCAAGTTTTAAACCTCGAAATTTAATTTAAATGTCTGTTATGTATGGAGCACCTGACTGTTACCAGTTATTCATCAAACTTGCATCTTTCACCTCCGCTTTAAGGCTATGGCCTGCCAGATGATATCGTGATAGAAAAACGAGGAGAAGGAGACAACTTTGTTGACTGTACAGGAGCCAATATAAAGATCTCCAATTTGAAGTTAGTGCAACATGATGCTGTGGAGGGGATTTTAAGTAAGTAGAAAAGCATCTTGACCTTATTGTGGATCTTTCATCTTTTACTGTTTTAAAGCTGGGACCCAGTGCTGGAGTTCACTAGTTTTAACAAAATGTAGAGAGGAGCCCCATAGGTATAAATATCAAGGCTTCCCTTTTTTTTTTAACTTATTTATAATGTGGACATCAAATTAACTTCTACTCTTTGTACATTCAAGCTATTATGGCTCTTGTGTTTTATTTTTATACTTGGATAAGATCATTCCACTTTAATTTTTCTGCTGTTAAGGCAACCTGACTGACTGCTTCACAGTCTGTGTCAGGCTGCCTGGAAAAGGAAGTAATTCCTCTCTCCACAAAAGAACCCCCATGACAATATTCAGCTGTAGCTGAACCCAGCCAGCTCTCCACTGAGGAATGACACGGGCTTCAGAAGTAGTGTAGAACTTTGCTGACAGCACATTCAAACTTTGGTTCAAATAATCTTAAATTGTATCCAATGAGTTTTTTTGCCATGACCTTCTGTCTTTGCAGAACGTGCTCATTAATACTTTGCTTCAACAGACATTTGGTTTTAAACATGTTAAAATGTTTTTTTAACAGCTGTATACATGTATTTAGTATCTTATTAATTCAAAAGTCTCTTAGGAATTAAAAGAATAGTTGCTGTCACCTAAAAAAAAAAAAGCCAAAAAAAACCTCTAAGACAAATCTTTGACTAGTGCTTCCTTGCAGCAGTGTTCCTGCTTATACTGGGAAAATAGCATGGGTTCAACCTATGCGTGAGCAAATCAGTAAGATTAACCTGAAGTGGATAAAATAGTAATTTTATCATACTGCAAAAATGCTACAAGCCCATCTATCTGCAGGAGGGGCTTGCCTTTGCATAACTGACTCATGTAACAATGTTTGTCTTCTGTGTCTATAGATGTTCATCATGGGAAAACCACCCTGGAGAACTGTGTGTTACAATGTGAAACTACAGGCATAACAGTACGAACATCAGCTGAGTTAGTAATGAAAATCTCAGACCTGTATGGTGCCAAGGTACAAACAAATTCTTAACTTTGGCTTATTTCTTAAAATAAAGGTTTCTGCTTGGAAATAATACAGTCAGTAACGAGGTGACTTCTGTCGCTCTTGAGAGAATAATTACAAATTCAATTTGGACAGCTACATGTTGTTGAGTTTGAGATTGGTCCCAGCATTCTTGTTAACCTCCAGTAGTATCTAGTGAAGTGTCTCATTCTGATTTGTGTGTGATGACATGAAAATGCTGTAGTAACAGGGGGCATCTGTGAAATAATCATTGCTGAATTGCTGGACTGATTCATGTCCTGCAATACTTTTAAAATGATTCTCTGTTTTCTCTGCCCATAAATAATTTTCTCATTAAAGTTTGCATTTGTTCTGCAAATGAAATGCCCTTTTTGGACACCTTGTCCATTAATTCTTAAAGAAGCATGATAAACACCAAATTGAACTTTGATTAGGACATTTTGAAGACTGATGGGGCTTTGAGTGTTGAGGTGGATGAGTAAAGAACAAGAAAGTAATGCAAGGCTCTGCAGTTACTCTTTACCGAAGCTTCTGTGGGCTGGTGACAATATTATCCATGGGGTCTCAACCTTGAGAACTGCTGCTTAAGTTGGTTAACAAAGCTGTGAAGCTGGAGTGGTTACACAATTTTGCATTGTGCAAGCTGGGAGATGAACACAAAGATCCACAATGGAGTTGTCAAGTTAAGTTGGAAATGTGCTGAACTACTTGTGAACTGCTGTCAATTTTATCTTGTAGGGTGCTGGTGTAGAAATATATCCGGGTAGTACATGCACCTTGTTAGACAACGGCATACATCACTGCAAGGAGGGAATACTTATAAAGGTCAGTTCAAGGCAGAATGTACTTGTTTTTCATAAGCTTACAGCTGCTGGAATTAATGCAGATAATTGGTGTTTAGGTTGGCTTATAACCTTGTTGTCTGATGGTGGAGTTCTTGTATGTCACAAATGATGATAATGGTACTTGTCTGCCCTGGGTTGGTCCACCAAAGCAGTGTACTTGTTCTGTTTCTTACCTGCCAGAAAGAAAATGCCTTTTGCAATGTCACTTGCATGGGTAAATAACAAAATTCTAGCTGATACGTAGAACTGATTCTACCTAAAACTGCAATATTTTGCATCCCTTTAGCTGAGTGTAACATGTCGGATTTTCATTTCTTTGCTGTAGAACTTTTTAGATGAACAGTATGACATCCCCAAGATAACCATGGTCAATAATATGATCCATAATAATGAAGGATATGGTGTGGTCCTGGTTAGACCAACAATGCCCTCTGATGCAAAGGATGCTTCAGCAGAGAGAACAAAAGGTATTCTTCTCTTCCTAGAAGAAACTCCTAAAACTAGTAAATCTAGTATACCCACGTTTTTGGATTGCATAATTCATAATCAAGTCTCTTAAATTTTCTAATAATGTCTAGATTGATTTAGCTGAAATAAATCTTAACTCTCAGAACCCTGGAATTTCCTAAAGGATGAACTTGCTGCAGAGAAATACTATGAATGTCTGTGCTTCGTGGTGTGTGTGCACTGCCATTGTAAAGTCCCTACATACCTCATCTGTGCTCCCTACACAGCAGAGACTGTATTGACTGGTGCCCTCCTTGGGTCATACAGAAACAAGAGGGCGACCAGCAAGAAAGCAGATATGGCTTCTCTTACAGTTCTTCTGGTTCGTGATAATTCTCTGCTCATTTTTCTTTCATGCATTAGAGCTGAGATGTGCTCCCAGCACATGATAATTCTCTGCTCATTTTTTCTTTTGTGCATTAGAGCTGAGATGTGCTCCCAGCACACAATTTTTTCTCTGCAGTAAATAAAATGTGTCAACTGTATTTCTCATATTATGTCTTATTAAAGAAGAATTGTCACTAAGTGCAGCATGTAAACCCAGTGTAATTTTCTGTAATATCACCATCATTTGGCAACTTGAAGTCGTCTCAAGAAGAAACCTTTTCCTTAAGCATCTTATACTGCATTTGGAATATTTGTCTGTCACTGAGTAGTTGTCCAAAAAGTGAGTTGGGATGAGGTGAAAATGTTAAGATTGAAGAAAGTGGAATTCCAGGAGTTTTAAGTTATTTGACTGTTTTGCATGATTGTTGAAAAGAACTCATTCTTATTGTTTCCTGACTTAGGGAATGCACAGCCTACCCAGTCAGGGGATGGGACAGCCTGTGTAGAGGGCTTCAGGCAAGAAGAGCAACCTGAATGTATAACTGATGAGTTGGAACTTTATGAGCAAGCTGAGATTCCTGAACAAATTAAAGGCAACTACGACATTGCAAATGAACTCGGGGTTACTTCTGCAAAGAAGAGCCAGATGCACAAGAAAAGACTGAGTGAACTGGGAATTACAGCTGATGACAACTTGATGTCACAGGAAATGTTTGTTTCTATTGTGGGCAATCAGTTCAAATGGAATGGGAAAGGAAGTTTTGGTACCTTTCTTTTCTGACTGTCCTTACTCCTAATGGCATTGCAGTAAGATTTGCACAAGCTATTATTTTCACTGCTGCTTTACAAGGAGTTAACTTGTTCCATTAGCCTTCCATAATGTTACTAAAATGTGAGAAATATTTATTGACAGTATATATGCTGTGTGTGGAAACATTGCTTCCTTGCTGTGAGTATGGATAACATGGTAGAAAACAAAACTCTAGCATGCAGACTGTGCGTGTATTCTGCTAATCTATGTGCTGCTGCTTTCCTAGCTCTCCGATGGATTTTTTTTTTTAGTGTATTTATTTAACATCTCATTGTATAAAAAAAGTCTTCAAAGAAAAAAGATAGGGTTCATCATGGAAGAGTGTACAACAAATGTGCAGGAATTAGTGATGTATCTCCATTTTTTTGAAGTGTCATTAGTCTGCGTCTGACTCTCCTATAAAAGGCTGACATTTTTACATTGAACAGAAGCTAGTGACATGCTCTTCTTTAGGACTGTAGTGGCTGGCTGCCATGTTTCATACTTGAGGGATTTTCCAGAGAACTTAGCATTTGGAAGGGTAGCATTGTTCAGGCTTCTGTGTCTTTCTGTGCCCAGCTGTTGGCTTCCAACAGCTGCCGGTGCCTGTGCATATTTCCTTAGGGAGGAGAGCATCTAACTAAACTCCATTAATCTGAATAAAGAGAAATTGAAATAGATGTATCTATTAGTGGTATTCATACTATACCTTTCAGTGCATTATTCTAAAATTTTTAAAACTATATGCCTCTTGTAGCAGCTGAGGTTTTGGAAATCAATGGAAAATTTAAAAAATTACTTTCCACTGCAATCTTATCAGCGCACAGCTGTGGAACATTAAGTAAAACAAAGGCACTTCAGTGGCTCACTGTTGTACATCATTAGTTTTTACTTGAGGGAAAAATTGGAAGGACTCCTTCTCAGGGCCTCTCTGATTTTTAATTACAAATCTAGATGCTGCCTTCAAATGTTTGTACTGTCCTCAAGAGTTGTAGGTCAGTTTTTGATCTGGTGTGTGAAATGTATGTAGGAAAATACTAAGTGATTCAGTATGTCCTATGAAACAGAATCAAATATGGTGTTAAGAAGGGAAAAGCATATTGTCGCCGAGTTGACTTTGGAATAATTTCTGAAAGCAGCTTAGCAGGTGTGTGCCTTCACTAGAAATGAATGCATTGCCTAGAAGTGGATGTGAATAGTCTGATCCAGATTTTTCAGTCTAGCCATTCTTAAATGGAGAGGACAATCAAAAGTCACTTTAGTACATGATTTGTTTTAGCGTGAGCAGCTGACAGAAAGGAAAAGAGGTGCAATTTATAAGCATTCTTTTTTCCAGTTATGTGAACCACAGAATTCATTGCAGCTTTCCTGGCCCACTGCTTCTGCTTTTGTTCTGCTCAAGACACTTGACTTCAGGACTAAACGTTGTGTTTTGTTGAACATAAATGCCATTGCAGTATCTCAATGTGTACAAATGGATGTTTGCCACTTTCAAGAAATACTTGAGTCAAGTGAAAGCCTAATGCTAAGACGGGCAGTAGGTTAGTATCTTAGGCTATTCATCAGGTCACATGCCGTGTTTCGTGCTTTGATGTTATGCCTCTATTTCCAAAGTGTAATCCTTATTAAAGGACTGGGGCTAAAAACTAATTTTGTGGTTCTTTCCTCTCATCTTTTCAAAACCATAATTCTCCTGAGTGAGCTGCCTTTGTGATGCATAGGTAGCATTTCTTTCCCTCGCGCTTCATTTTAAGCCTCGTTTATCTCTTGACAGCCTCTTATCTCCCTTTTTTTTAAAATTCAGCTTTACGTTTACGAAGATACCAATAAAAATGTAACTCTTCTGCTTTCAATACCAGCACAGCTTTGCCTGTTCCTGTGCCAGATGCCAACAGTGATTCCATTGTGCAGGCTGTCAACAGGTCAAGGAGCAAAATGTGGAAACGATGAGGCTGCTAGTACAACTTCCAGCCATTTCTTTTGTACAGGAACTGTATGATAAAATTGTGGTTAAGTTCTTGATGACACTTGAGCCTCAAGGGACTAAGCTTTGAATGGAGCTTTCTCATCTCAGGGTTTTGTCCTTATGTCAGTGAGAAGTGTTTATTTTGCAGCTTTAATTCCCCTTTGGAATGTGGAAGGAGAAATGTTTAACTATGAAGAACTGTTGACTAACACAAGATTTTTACGCTCAACTTGTATTGGTGCAGTTTGTTAGCTGATTATATGTTTGAAATTATAAATTCAGTTTCTCCTCTGTAAATATTTTTCTTAAATTTTATTTTTTCTTACATTTTAACATTTTCTTTAGTTTCTTAATTTTTCCTTAAAAGTGTTTGATGATATAGTGATGAGTAATGATACTCTAGTCTCTTTGAACATTCTCTGCCTCCTAAATGAGAAACTAATTCTGAATGCTTTCTTCTGTAGCTGTCAAAGAAAGCTGGAGAAAACATTTAGTTTCAAGAAATGTTTAAGCAGCTGCAAAATAACTTTCTCCCAGGATGAGATTTCCCCATCCTATGTATCTGGCCTGTTGTTCCTGGACTTATTACATTTTATGCTTATTAAATGTGCAATTAAGTTTACCCAATGGCTTATCTAGTTTGTCCTGGCCTTGTTTTATCTGGCCTTTCCACTATTTATTCCTTTCTCAAATCTTGGCAACCTTGAAGTTTGTCTTTAACCTTTTCCCTGTCCCTGCATGTCTTGTCCCAGCGTATCATACCTGCACCCTGGACAGTAATGCATGACAAATTGTATTAATCTCACCTTTCTGACAGCAAATTGGATCTCTGTTCCTGTTTTCTTAATCCACTTTTTTCCCAAGGATTTCTAAACAACACAGATTCTGGTACTTAAGCATAGACATTTACATGTCTTCATCTAGGTTAATAAAAATGATACATTCTAGGCTTCCCCTGGATGAGGCAGTGCCGTTCCCGGAGCTTGTGGAGAGTTAGAGCAGGAGGAAATGCCTCAGCATGAGTTGGGGGGTGCAAAGCCAAGTCTGAAGTAACTACTTTCTTTCCCTGTGATCAATCAGTGTGTTGCTTGCAGCACTTCAGATAAGGAGGGGAACTGCTGAGCTTCAGATAAGCTCTACATTTGCTACAGATAACCACGTTGCCTTACTTCTCACTCTTCAGGCTGGCTTCAAAAGTATCGGGAATTACCCAGCCAGTTATTGTACAGAACACTGTATTCCTGGTCTGAAGAGTACTTGGAGTTTTATGCAGTTGGAGTGGTAGGGAGATAACCTTTTTTTTTTAATGCTAACAGTCTTTCCCATCACAGGGGGATTTTTTGTTCGTTTGTTTTATCTATGCCTTACAGCAGTTGCCTTTTCCTGTGGATAATGTGATTAAATCAGAAGCCTGTTTTAGTAAACCTGGTGTAACCTTAAAGAGAGACTGCTTCCAGAATGGTCTAAACAGTGGTCATTACATTCACCTGGAATGTGTGAGGATCGCATTCAGCTCTGTTAATTATTTACACAAAATAGAAAGCTTAAGCAAGAGACTGAAATCTTAACCTTGGAGTGAGTAGCTCAGGGGTTTGGCAACTGCTGGTCATGGGAGAGGTCTGATTTGAACAGCGAGAATATGAAGCTAAGTAAAATTTGAAAGTAAATATGATGTGAGTGGTTTGTTCCTAGTGCCACTGGCTGATCTGAGGGGCGTTTTGTTCTCTGCTTTTGGATGTCATCTCCTGTTCTCCCACCACACCCTTGGGGGGCAGGGGGTCTGTGCAGGAACAGAGAATCTTTATTACATGTGAATGTCATGGCCAAAGATGTTAGAGCTCTTTCTAGATGCACCTCTGCTAAGGCAAGATCAGCAAAAAATATTTTGCTTAGGTATTTCAGTGCTATGTGGCTCAAAATTGCACTTTTACTAGCATACCTTTAATTTCAACCTTTCATTTTTATTTAAAAAAAAAAATCTTAGCAAAAAGGATAATTATGCCAAATTGGGATTTTGTAGTAAAAGGATAAAGCTTTGGCCAGAGTTGCATCTAAAACAATTACAAAATGTGATGGTCCTGGCCTAATTGATGGAAAAATCCAAACCAAAATGAAACAAACCCCTGTGATTGACTGCTCGCAGTTGAGATGATACCTGTTGGTTTTCATGTTTTGGTTTTTTGGTTTTTTTTCATTACAAAGAAAGGGCGGAGAGAAAGGAAGATGGGGAAGGCTAGTAATTTTGGTGGGTTAGAGGCTAGCATATAAAGTAACCACTGTATTGATCCATTAATAAAAGAAAAGGAAATTGAGGAAATAGAAATTAATGTACGTGTCCAGTAGAAATCATTTCAGTGCAGGTCCTAATATCACTGTCCAAATACTTGTAATGTTACAAATGCCTTGGAAGACAAAGCTCACAGCACTTAAATGTGTAACAGGCCAGGTCTGTACAGATATTGAGACAACTCAACAGTGCACTTGTTGGTGTCGTGTGTGCAGGGTAATAGGCTGGAGGTGTTGGACTTCTCGGTGCTCAGCAGTGCGAGATTCTGAAAAGCTCCTTGGCTCAGAGTTCCTCCTTATGCCCACGGGCAGGCAGGTTTCTTAGTTTACTGACTGAATCGATCATCCAATTCCAGCAGAAAACCCATTGTTCCTTTTTACACATGCTTTCATCCCTGTGGCTCATACAGAAGCATCAACAAAGTGTTCAGGCTGATTTCAGCTGCTTCATCATGCTTGTTTCTGGTTGATCTGGACTGACTCCTGGGATTGCTGCTCTGTGTAGGTCCACCAGCAGGCTCTGTGGTCTGCAGGCTGCAGTTTGAGGCAAGCTGTATGATGCACTTGTGTAACTTCTGGTAAATGATGGGTGTGGTCTTAAGGTAAAACCTTAATCTCTCAGCAGAAAATTAAAATTTGAAAGCAGCAGTGTAAGAGCAGTACCACTTGAGAGTCCTCAAAGAGCCTTTCAGATCCTTCCTTCAAAAGCTGATTTTAAAACATGCCCTTTTGTTCAAACACTTCTCTCCAGGTTTGGTGTGCTTGTTTAACAGTGTGGACCATGTTTGTCACAGGTATTTATCCCATAACGCATTCTTAGACCTCACAAAGTCACCTTGTGCAGCTATTTTTAAAGAAAGTGCTGTTTGCTGATGTGCCCGCTGCAGTTTGGGAGAAATACTGCGTGTGAAAGTCGTGTTTGGCTGGCGGTGTACTGTTCTCTGAAATGAAGTGCCCTAATGCTCACTCAGTGCTTCTAGCTTCTGTATTGCATTACTCCTTTGAATTCAGAAAGTCTGCTTCGTGCTCATGGTGATACAAGACACCAAAAACAAGGCTGGACATGCATCAAAAGAGCAAGGTATTGCAAGGTTGGTTCTGGGTGTCGGTATTTGACTCAAGGGGCAGAAAGAACTCCTGATTATTTTTGTCTCTTTTTTTTTTTTTTTTTAAGCACATAAGGATCTCTTCCTTTCTGTGTTTGTTTGAAATACGGGGATAAAAAGCAAGAACATTTAGGCCTTAAAATGGGATGACAGGAGGTGTGAAAGCATTTGTCTTGCTGGCATCTCACCGATGTTTTGGTCTTTATAGTCCTTCCTTTGTGCTACCTGGCTAAGGGGAAATGTCCTGTGAAACAGGTGACAGCCTCAAGTATAGACCGTTCGAGTATGTCTGTCTCGTATTCCATTTCCATTCTTGGGGGGTGTTTCATACACAATCATGTTTTCCTTTTTGGTATTTTATCCTGTATAATTACTTTTCAGTTGTGGAGCTTTGTGTTTTCTTTTGGATATGAAGAAGCAAGCCTGTAATTGTCTCATGGGGGCAGATGCTTCATTATTTTAATTAAATAATTAAGAAAAATAATTAAATTCAAAGAAAGCAGCTGAATTAACCAGATTTAGGTCGTTATTTCAGTGTATCCATTTATGCATGGACATTCCATTAGGATAATTTCTATTTTGCGTCTTTGGACACGTATACCAGGCTTACTGTTGCTGTTTGCTGAATGCTAGTTGGCACAGTAAATTCATCTTTTTGATTTTTTTAAATTGCAATTTTTAAAAAATCAATAAAGAATTTACCAAAAAACCCCACACAAATGAACACTGATTTTGTTTTTTTCCTATTAGGTATATGCACTACTGGTATTTTTACTCCTAATGACAAATCAATTTCAACATTTCACTGCAAGGTAACTTTGATCATTCCTACTGTTTTAAGATGTTACTTTCCTCTTTTCAATTTAAACATCATGTGTGTTTATTTTTCTTCTCTGACAGAGTAATTTGAACAAACCAATAATTATTTTGTTAGTGCTGTATAGAATTTTCTTTGTATTGCTATATTAATGGGAAAACGTCTCTGAGACTAATATTATGGGGAAATCACAGTAAATGCACAGAGGAAATTATTTTTCACTGTGATAAATGTATATTATAGTATATAAAATGCTGTGATGGGAAGCTTGATGAGAGCAATCATATGTATAAGGACCCCTTTTTATGGTGAAATTCACCCTTTCCCAACCTAGTTCCAGAAGGAGCTAATGTGGAAAGCATTCTCAGAATCCACCTTGTATTATGGTTCATGTGGTGTCTGGATTCTTCTTAGAATATAAATCCATTACGGATTGGATAGCCAGCTTAATTTAAGTTGTATCTTATAACAAGGAAACATACTCGCTTAGTTTTGCAACTATAGTAAAGCTATTTCTACAAAACTTTGTATAAAATTGCTAATTCTGTTTTTCTCTGTGCATTTGCTATTGCTCGTTACCAGAAATGGCAGTCTGGCCTTATTTTATCACACTGCTTTTTAAAAATGTGATTGCATTAGAGTTAAGTGCCTGAATTATTTAGAAGCACAGGTTTCAGAGAAAGCCAGTAAAGTGTGTCAGAAGTTACATCTGAAGTATAGAATGAATGATTTCATTTTTATAGCAACTTTACAAATAACTTCACAGGGAAAAAGCTTAGGAAAAGATTACAAACTCAGGTTTTCAATTAGAATTAGCAAAGAGGCAGAAAGGAACGAATCTTAAAAACTGAAAAGGAAGGAGACTTTTAAAGGTTAGGAATAAGAAATTTGCTTTAAAGGTGAAGTTTAAATTACAAGATTTGTCGGACTCCTCTGTTTAGAACACAATAAAATCAACTCTTTATGAAGAAAATAAGGAACAAAAGGGTGGACTTCAAACACAGTACGTTGAAGCATCTTGCAATAAATATCCACCAGGAACACTAGGAAGGGGTGACAAGATATTTTTATCTAGATTACTTGTGAAGTACAAAAGAAAAATAATAGAATAGAAGGAAAACATTTTTCTTGTTTGGACAGAAAGATGGAAAAAAAAAAGTACAGAAAAATCAGAAGTAAAAAATAGGATTTCTTGCGTGTGTTGAAATAACACGATATAAAGATGGAAGATCACAGATCCAGTTCTAAGGATGCACCAGTTTGCTGAGTGGAGGATGGTGCCATGTGAGCAGAAACAGGACTCTGGTTGCAACACTTCATGAACAATCGTTGACTTGATTAGGAGACATTGAGCCAAGCTGTCTTCCTCAGAAAGCTCTTGTGGAACACAGCTATGAGATTTACTAGCATTTTTCACTATTTCCTCCCTTACCTGTTACGTGTTGACAATCCTATGAGTAGGGTAAGTGCTGCTGATTTTTTTTGTTTATTTTTGTTTGTTTGTTTTTGGTGATGTAGTCTTTCTCTTCATAGCTTCCATTTCTTCCACAAGGAGGTCAGCTCCGTTTCTAGCTCATCATTCTCAAGTACCCTAACAGCAGGGCACTAGAAACAGCCACAGACAAGGTAAGGAGCAGGAAGAGAGTCAGGTAGGGAACTGCCAGAAGAGTACGTACTTGAACAGCTTTTCTTTTGTTATAGGGGACGAAGCTCTAGTTTTAAACACGAGGTGCTACTGACTCTTGCACTGTGGGGTGGCTCGCACAAATGACTGCTCACTGCCTCGCCAGTGAAGCCTTGTCTCTCTCCTGCGCTGGCAGAGGGGGGTTTCCTGCAGCAGCTGGTGCCAGCAGTGGGGAGGGCACTTGAAGCGCTGAGGTTGTTCATGAGAAGCAGCAATCCAGTAACCCCCAGCTGCCAGCCAGCCGGGGCCCATCACAGCGTACTGGGAATGGCAGTACCAAACACAAGCTAGCCCTGCCCTGCAAAAGCAACAAAAGTTTCACCAAACATCATTACTCTTTGGTGAAAACGTTCTAATGTTTGTGTGAAGTGTTTCTAGTTAGTATGGTTTTGGGGGAGGGGAAAGTTTCATGAAAAACATTTTGTAATTAATTTTTTGTCCAGCTCCAGTAGGTAAAAATCCATTGGAAACACACTGAATGGATTTTTATCACTAACATCTGTTTCCTTTATTTTCCCTCCGTGAGATTTGTATGCTGTATACTTAGATGATTTCAAAATTCTCTGTATTTTTCCCCCCTAAAAAACTCTAGCTTTTTCCCTAAAAAAGGGAGAGCTGTGCAAATTTAAGCTCATGTAGCCTAAGTGGGTCATATTCTGCTAATTTTATTTCTGATAAATATATTTACAATCAGGAAAACACATAAATGCTTATTCAGAGTGGAAACTAATGAATCAAATAACTAAAGGAGAAAAAAACATCCCCAGGTCATTTAACACAAATGCAGGCAAAAAGCTTCTAAGAGTATTTTAGGAGGTACAAATGCAATAAGATGTAATAAAAATCAGATTTTTTTTTTTTTTCTGGCAATGTTCCACCTCTTAGTGACATAAATTCGGGAAAAATCATGGTTTATTTAAATGGAATAGAACAAAACAAATTTTGACAGAATTCCCATAGCTTCTCACTAGACATAGAAAAGAGACCAGAATAACAAACAACTGGGAAAAATTTTAATCAGCTGAAAACAGGCTGATTTGCCTCCTTAAATATGGATGTATGTAATCAATGCAATTGTGTTTATCAAGGGAAGTTGGGTATGATTTGGTTAATGAAAAGGAGAACATTTTCAGAGTTAGCTAGTGGGTTGTAAAGAGTTCATGTTCTTGCTAACAAAGCAGTAAGACAACTTTTGATTTGTGCAGTATATTTTTTAAAAAATAAATACAAGTAATTAAATGTTAAAACGATTAAATCATTAACAGTCAGTAAGCCTTTAACCTGGGAGGTGTGCTGGTAAGTGGGGAAAAAAACAAATGGAAGAAGAGCCATAGCAACAGTGTTACACCACTATATGTGCAGAGAATTAAAATAGGAGGGTGAGCTGTCCCAAAAAAGTGTTTTAAGGCAGTTTGATCTAAATATATACTAAATCCATCACTGTAATGCCAAATTATGTCAAGAGTTAAAAATAAAGCTTAGCCTGGTATGCATAATTCTTTATTCTAAATTTTATTCTGAAATGCTTCAGCCAAAAGTAAGTAAAATGAAATTAGAACTACTGACATATCTTACCAAAATGCTATACATGTTTTTTTCTATTTTTGTGCTATATATGCATTTCTCTTTTGTGAGACTATATTTTAGATGAGTTAGTAAGGTGCTTAGAATTAACAGGCTATAATAACTTCTCTTGCTTAAATGTTTTCAAGTCCATAAGAAAAATAATATTATGGACGGTATTAATCGCATCTTTGGTTTAAAGTGGTGAAATGCTGCTCTTTTCTTTAATTGGGGCTCTCATTACATGTTTTGTCATGTGTATTGCTTTAAATCTCTTACAATGCTGAAAAGAGGTTAGAACTGCATTTCAGGTGCAGGGAAATAGCTATAACTTTCCTGTTTTGCATCTTAAGCAGGAGGGTCTAGAGCTTCTGAGTATATCCCTTTTTACAAGCAATCCAGCTTTTTCAGAAGGGAAACAAAATTTCCACAGGGGACTTCAGATTTCAAATTCTCTTCACAACGGTCACACCTGACTGAATACTGCTTCACTGCAGATTGTAGATGTCCCTCTAACAAGGCTTTTATTTTCTCTAAACTCTACGGTTATATAAAAATATTTGTAATTTTGGAAAATATTTACTGCATAAGGGAAACAAAATCTGGATGTTGTACAAGTGAATTTAATGCTGGCTGATGTGCTTGACTGACAGCTCAAAACAGAGTGCTGTATTTCGTGTCCCAGAACAGATACATCGTAGGGTAATGATGTGCTGTAACTGTTAAAAATTCATAGTGAAAATTCGATCTCTTGCTGTATTCGTACTAGAGTCATGTATTACCTCTGTTCTGTTAATGCAGCCAGTAAAGCACACATCTCTCCTGTGATACAGTCACTTCTTTTTATTAAGGCAGAGATCTGTCTGCATATAAAATATGATTGCATAAACAATTCATACAGCCTGTGCCCGAAATTTCTGCAAAGCACTTACTGCAGCTGGTTACTATAGCAACAGGCAAGGAGGCTGGTTTAAATTTCTCAGTTCACTGTGGGAGAGGCTTTCTCTTTTTGTTGCAGTTTGCTTCAGATGGGAAACATGCTGGTGTAACATCTCTAGTCAAACAATTTAAACCTCGTGTGAACCAGTCCAGTGCAAGTACTGCATGTTCCACGTGTGTAAATCACGTACCCGTGCGGGTGCTCTGCTGTAACGCTTCCCGGCTCCTTTGCTCCCTCCATCGTTTTGTGTGTAAGGCTGCAGAGACCACAGGCACTGCTACAGTGTTTGTCCCGCTTCCCTCCTGTAATATATCTTAAAATATTTTAAGAACATGCACTAAATCAAGGTGAAAACACTAGGAAAAGTGGGTGGACGTAAAAAGTACAGTCCCCTGTGAAGCCAGGCAGTTTCATATATCAAGGTGCAATTAGGTCTTTCCAGTTATGGGATGGAAGAGAAAGCCATACAGCATGCCCCACAGAGCACGTGCCATCAGCTGAAACAGTGCTTTCACTGAACAGATAGCTAGTGAAGGGAAGTTCCCGTGGAGGAAAAGAATGAAAATGAGTGAAGGATAGCTACAACCAGGGCAGATTTGCATCGAGCCTTCTTCCTTGGAAAATATTTAGCTACTGCAAAACGCCAGTTCACAGCATGAGAAAGAACTTCACAAGTGACTGCAAAGCTGCCAGGGGCTTGCCACCAACACAGTGGGAATTTTGGATAGGTCAATGGGACAGTCTTCAGAGACTGAACAGCTCCTAGAAAATATGGGAGGGCAGATGTTTTTCTTGTGTGTAAGTCAGCTTTGCATAAGGACTCACATGCCTATGGCCCAATGAACTGAAGTCTCCATTTGGGACATGATTTAATACTAACAGCAGAACTAAACCAGCAGCACCTTCTTTGTCTTATGGGATTCTGCTGTTTACCCACTAGAAGTGAGCATCTTGGAAAAAACCCTGATAGATACTGCCAAAAATGATAACGTTCACACGTCTGACCGTGGCCTGCAGGGAGCATGGCTCATCCCTGCTGTTTGTGTCTGTCAGCAAACAGTCATGATAATTTTGTTTTTAGTTATTAAGCCAGTCTACTGGAAGATCAGTGAAGTCTATGATCTTTCTCAGAGTACAAATAGCACAACCAATCTTCTTGTCCTCTATTTTGGCCAGCAGCTCAGCCACTTTGTGTCCGATAGGTCTAAGTGCAATGCTGTTATCTGCTAGTTTCTGCTGTTACATCATCTTTCCTGTTGGAAAAGAGCAGGTTAGGAGTGGCCAGGTTTTTTTTGTTGTTCTCTTTGTAAGCTGATGTAATGTCACCTTTTCATTCTCTCAATTATTGAACTATTCTATGAGCTCTGGAATAAGAAAGCTGTCTCAGATTTCATTCACCATGTCACCCTCCCCTATGAAAATGTATTTTGGTCTCAGGGATGCCTTCCAAATAATTTCACAAATGTTAAAGCAAATAACTGATTCAGGCCTTCAGCAACATCGGTCTCATCTGTCACTATTAGTGTGTTCACATTCCTTAATGATCCTGTGGACTTCTTTCCTAGCTGCTTGCTTCTTTTTAATGTTTATCTTTATTAATTTTGAAAAATATCTGTTTTATTTGCATTTTGATGAACATTACTATTATTTCTAAAACAGCCAACTAGATGTGATCAACATTAGCATTAACTGATTTTATGATCTTTTTAATGATTCTTCATCAGGTTTCTGGAATCAAGCTATCAGCTCTGCTGCTGTAACTAGGATAAGATTTTTCTGTTATTATACAATTAGATTTTATCTTTTTCTCTTTTCAAGTTGATTCTTTCTCTTATTCGCAGGTATGTGATCTGCATCTCCAGAGACTTTTGTATCCTTTAAAAGTACTGTTTCTTACCAGCACATCTTCAGACAGTCCTCATCATAAGAAAATGTGTACAATATAAGAGGTGTAGGTGCTGGTAGAGGTGAAGAAGCTGTGGGGAACATGGAGGACTGGGGTAAATGTTCCTTTGGATTACCTGCATGTAAGTATAATGATGGATTTAATCTAAGGGGGATATACACGCCAAATATATCTGAATGTGAAAAAAATCTGCTTGGTTTTGTATTAATTTACAGCTGCTTCTTATAGAACTGAGGTGCATATTCTGCTTACCAACCAGCTGTACTAGACTTTTGTGTGTTACCAGAGATACAAGCAAGTCTGTTTTCTAAAAGAGAAACCCACTGAGTGATGGTAGAAGACCATGCATGAATTTACAGCTGTATTACCTTACAGCTTCTAAGGCTGATGTCCTGCTTTGCTGGATGTTGAAAAGCTGAAACATGAAGTCCCAAAGCCATCCCCCAGTGCTCATGGGCACCTGACCTTCTAGGGGCTACAGCTGCATGGGCTGTAGGTCTGGAACATCCTGAGTAACAGGCTTATAACTGCACTGTAGTATCTGAGGTGGGAATGCCTTTTATGAGACAACTTCAAAAGTGACGGCGGCAAATGAGCAAGGAAATGAGTTTTCTTTTTCATCTCTCAAAGTAAAATCTTACCAAGAGCAGATCTGACTGATTTCTTTGTTTGGTCAAAGTAAACTGCTAACATTTTATGTTTACATAAAAGGCTTTTCACTTCAGTCTTCCCATCTGATTTACTATGAAAGTTTTAGTGCTGCAATAAGTTAGACTTGTTGTGAAACTCTATACAACGGAACTCCAGACATAAACTCTTGTTTCAGTAACATTTTTCTCAATATAATAGCTTACTTCTTCGAGACAGAACGCTCTGGCTTGTTGCTGATCACCCTTTTCTGGTAATGATTTAGCAAGGGGCTTAATGGAATGTGAGAGGGCTGGCAGGACATAACCGGGGTTTGAAATAAAATACACTTTAGTCTGGAGCAATTTCAGTTTTCTAATAGGCAAAGGGCAAAAAGCTAGTCTTGTTTCTGTGTATTTTATATGCTTGAATGCTTGCAACAGGAGACAGAATGAGCTGAAACAGTAGAGACACCTATTTTTGTGTTGGTTTAGCTGGAATAAGAAGATGTTGGAAATGTATCTCAGTGACAGGGCCCATGCATGCTGGAATAGGAATTATGGCAACTGAGAGAAAAAGCCGCAGGCGAACTTTGGCAATTTAAACTATGCTAACCGCTCCCAGGGGGTTGTTGCTTCTTCACAGTTAGTAGACTCTGACTTTAAGCAAATTAAAAAAAAAAAAGGCACCTAGTCAATGTAGTGCTTCCTTTCTCATCTTCTCTTGGCTTAGAACTTGCCACAGAACTATTTACTAATATTGCATGCCAATCATTTGCTGTATTTTCTTCAATAATTAATACACCTTTCTTTCAAATATTTGATTATTTATATTACAGGTTGATGCCTAAATTGTATATTTTAAATAGAGAAGGGGAGTCTTTAAATAACAAAGGGAGTAGAGAGGGCAAATGACAAATCATAAACAGAGGTAAAATGGCTTTTCCAAGGTCACACAAAAGGACTGGAGAAGAATTGGGAGCAGATGCAGTCATCCTGGATTAGTTCCCACTTGCTGGGCAAGAGCATTTTGTTGTGAAGATATGACATGAGTGTGTTTATCTGTGAACATTTGATTATCCATAAAGAATTAATGAGAGAGTTTTGGTAAATTGAGTGATACATTTACATTTCTCTTTAAGCTGAATTCAGATTTGTCAGCAAAAGTGTGTAATTTCTCAGTATTGCTTTAAATGGATGAACTATTTGAAGCATTTGCCTGTATCAAATCCACAATGCCTGTATCAATCCACCAATGACACGACCTTAAAGAACCTGTTCTTTCAGTGCTCTAAAGTTTGGTTCCAGGCCTCTTAATCCTATTCTAGCATACGAAGATAACTTGTAAAATGGCCCTCTGTTTATTTCCCAAATGGAAGTTTTAAACCTTCATCCAGAAAACAGAAACAAGAAAGTCATACATGTATTTTCAATGGCATAGAAAACATCTCTTTTCCGAATAACATTACTATCAAGCTCTGCTTTAATGCCTGTTAAACTTGCTTTAACTGGAATATATTGACTAGATTTTGCATTTCTATCACATGCTTACTGCTTTGTCAGTAAAATTACTGCAATATCTCATGCCATCTGTCACAATCCCTTCTCTCAGCAGACACTCTTTGCCAGTTATAACACTCTAAAGTCTAAACCATTAGCATGAAGGAGTATTATTGCTGGGCATTCGGCTGCTCAGCCAGAAGGTTAAGTTAAGGAAAAAGGAGTGTGGGAACATGATGTAAGCTCTTTAGGTTTTTTTTTTCCTTTGGGCATTGGGGGAACTATATGATTTTAAATTTGAATAAAAATATTTCTAAAAATACCAGATGGTCTAATAATCTTTGATGTATTCTTGGCTTCTGGACTGCTGTTGTGGTTTGCCATAATAAAATCTGTGTGTTCTGGAGAACAGTTGCTGGCTTGCTTGTTCTTGCTTCTCAGAACTCTTTGCCACACGCAAACACTTTTTGAAGATGATACTCATGCAGTTACAATGCTGAGCGTACAGTGTGTGGCATGTGTGCTGCACAGCAATAGACGATGCAGCGCAGTGACTGCTAGAAAGACTGGCATCCTTACAAGTCCCTGGGAACTGCAGTTGCGTGTCAGTGCGCTGCAATGCTTTCTTGTAGGAGGTGGGCTACTGTCAAAATGCTTTGACAAATAACTTAGTAGGATGTCTAAGTCTTTACCCTAAAATCTTTACAACTGGTGTAAGGTAATTTCTGCTGGCACAGGATAGTTAACTCAATACTCCTGGCCAAATTCCAGCTGAGATAAAAATATCATCAGATGTAAATATTACATACACAACCAGTTTGAAAAAGTGTTTCCTTCCAGTTCAACATGAGCACCTACTATATTACTGCTGTGATGGTTGCTCTTTCATATTGATATGAGTCCAGCTAAGTTTAACCATGGCATTTGTTTCAATGCATTCTTAACATCCCTGTGTCCCCAAAAGGCACTGGAGTATCAAGTGTATATCGATCAAATTAACTAGCTGTTTCTGCAGAATTATTCATCCAAGGTCTTTGTTCTTAGGAAAGTAATGGTTACAAAACTTTTTTTTTAAGATATACTTTTGTGTACTTTTAAAAGCTAATAGACTTGTTTATATACTGAATATGTAAAGAATGAAATTATGTGGGAGTGAGAATCTTTCTCCAAACTGGGCCAAATCTTCATCTTGAAACTGGATTATCGTTAAGTAAGTGCATTCCTTATGGAAGCAGTGACAAACATGCCACTGCTTAATTTCACTTGAATAACCCTCCTGTGATGTTTCAGCAATTCTTAAGTATTCATGTCTGGGAACATTAAGAACCAAGACATGTTCCTTTTCCCTTAGCATTGGCTTAATTCATGCCTTTCATGCTTCTATCCAGGAATATCTTTGGACGGCTTAACTAGCTGCAGTCTAAGCTCCCTGAGTCACCAGAGGAGAAATGTAGACAAGTAAATGAGTACTTAAAAAGCTGTAGCAGCACGGATTTGTAAATTGCATAAATTCCACACGCATTTGTTGTTGTGCCTTCAACAGATAGTGAGATACTCATCAATCTGTTCTATAAGAACTAATCACAATGAAGCAAGGTTACTGTTTATTTCCCTTAAAAGTATCCTATGAATCAGTCCTTTGCATCCATCTGCTGCTCAGTTAAAAAGTTTGTCGTATACGAACCTCGGTGTTTTTTATTTAGTAAGTTGTACAAATTATATTTATTTGCTTGCTTATGCTGGAAATTATTTCCTTGACCATGAGTATTCCATCAAAGCAGAATAAACCCTTTGTTAAAAATTAAGAAATATATTTTTTTAAAGTCTTGTGGTTAACTAATCAGTTGAGTGCGTGCTCATCCTTTGGGTTTTTTTTCTCTGTCTTAGAATGTAGTTGTGAAGAATGTCATGCTCTGCTGTGAGAGTTTGTCGTGTCTCAACAGTCATTCTAGTATTCCATAGCTTTTTCATTTTATTTATTTGGATAAGTTTAGAAACAAAATGAAGACTGAAAAGGAGTTAAGAAATTTCAAATTTATAGCTGTGGACAGCCTAATTTTTCAGTGTATCCAACTGTGCTCATCCTTAGGATGACACCCAAGGATTCCTTCTTGCTGTAGTCTAAACTGCCATTCAGTGAGATAGCACATAGGAAATGCAAGTGGGAGAGTTAAAACTTAGTTCTTTTTGCACAGAAGAATATTTTTAGTTGCTCATTTTTGTTATGTTGTTAAACAGCACAACATATTAAATGATGGTGGTGATACGTGGTTCTGCCACTGCTAATATTTAATAGGACATTTCTCTTTCACTGGATACTTAAAGCCTCTTTCTACGGACAGTTGATCTGCATTAGCTCTACTTAAGAAAAGAGGATCAGTCAAAGAACTGTCTGTTTTAATTGTAATCATTTTAGTAAAGCTTAGTGCACCATATGGGGGCAGGGCTCCACCGTAATCTGAGTTGCACACATACAAAGGAAAGACAAGCTAACACCAGAAAAACAGAGAGAAAGGTCCTTTTCTGCAGAAGAATATAATGTAAACATGATTTAGAAAGAACAATCTTGGGTACAGCTCTAATACCCAGCCAGGTTTAGCACATGACCAAGAGATGTATTGGAGGACTAACACTGCCCAGTGTCTTTTGCATATTTTGGTTGTGTGATACAGTGACAAATATTCCTACCTCTTCCCCTGGAGCTCTCGCAGTTTTGTTGCAGTCACTGAGACCACCTGCATACCTTTCTGTATTGACACTGTAACATGCCAAAGATGGTACAGGAGGGATTTGTACCATTTCCACTGTAACATACCGAAGACAGTACATGACAGTGGTAATCGTACAGATTCCTTCTCAGCCTCCTACTGCCTTGGACTCTTGGAAGACCTTTTCCCTTTCTTTGACAGAGAAACACACATGCATCACTATCATCCTGATTTGTGCCGAGAAGTGGATCCGTGCTCCTTCAAGACATGGTGTGTGAAAGAGAGAAAAAGATTAGTTCCTCTCTCCTCTGACAAAGTGCTGATTCCTGGGTTCTGTTGCAGCTGCAGTTCCTGGCTCAGCACCAGCAGCTCTCACAGTTACACATGTTTTGGTAGCTGCTGTTTCCAGCTGAGATCTGTGAGAAACTCGGCAAATCAGTGCCAGGAACATCTTAGGTGAAATGAATCTGCACACACCTTCTTTTCTGTTCTTTGTAAAACTACTTCAGTGCTGGCAAACTGGACATATTTGTCTGGTTGAATTAATGTAATCTGTTAAATCTCATCCTATTTTTCCAGTGTGTTCTATGTATTCAATTACATTGAGACGGTGAAAAAGAAGCAGAGAGTAATTGCATCATACACGTTGTTGGGTGTGGAAGAAATCTGGGATGCTGAATGGCTGTGTTCATGGTCTGCTGAAGCTTTACATGGTTTGGAAGGTAGCATTATGTGCTAAGAGATTATTTTGCAGATGCCAAAGTAGTGAAGTGATAAAATATCTATTGCTGATCTAAAACTGGTTAGTTCTAGGCTAAGGAAATTAAGGGATAATTTCTACCCCAATGTACAAGTTGCTCATAGGCACAAGCAGTGAAAGGCTGCAGCGGTTCATAAAATGTAAGATTATCTTTCAAAAGTAAATGTAAACATTTAAGGCACATTGCCAAGAGAATGGAGATATGGTGGAAAATTCTTCAGCTCTAGGCTTAGAAGAGTTGGTAATTCTGGACTTGTTTATTTTAAGCTAAGGTTGGGTCTAGATTAAAGGAATACTGGAAGACCTGTCTAAAGGAAACTCACCTCATACTAACAAGAGCATTCCCTGTTTTTCAGATGAAACTGATTTTACTGAGGCAGGTGCTCTTGCTGGCTCTGGCTATAAGGGGTGGCTTCTGCAAGGTTATTAACACACCTGACATAATTATGCTGACAAAACTTTTAACTGTAGACCAGGCCGCAGTGTGCAATAGAAGGACTTCTAAAGAAGTTAGAATATTTTTTAATCAATTGACTGTTGTAGGTAACTATGAAAGCTTTTTGTCCAGGCATTGAGACAGCTGATTGTTTATTTTTATATGGTCAATCCCTGCCCAGTTCAGGAAAAGGAAGCTTGCAAGTGTAGTCTGCCTGTTCTCTGGTTATGGGATTTTTGCTTTTGTTCAGTTTTAAGTTCAAATAAACTTGAAGAAGTGAAATAACTGCTA
This sequence comes from Pterocles gutturalis, assembly GCF_000699245.1. Classification (NCBI taxonomy): domain Eukaryota; kingdom Metazoa; phylum Chordata; class Aves; order Pterocliformes; family Pteroclidae; genus Pterocles; species Pterocles gutturalis. The sequence goes on from NW_010123619.1 coordinate 27,364, forward strand.
AGATAAACTTCCTGAAATAAGTGGAATTACATCAGGAGTACTTTTGAGATCTTTTAAAATTTGGTTCATTATTCTTGTCAAAACCATACTCAGGTTTCTCTTGCAGGAAACTGGCAGTCCTTAGTTTCCTGGGTAGCTAGTGACAGTAAGAGGTGTTCAGACTTGGTGCAGAGAATTTTGTTGCTGAGTCTCTAGTTTTCTTTTTAAACACTTATACATTCAAGGCAACTTAAAAAAAAATCTATTTCAGGTTTTGTGGCCATCACAGGTGATACCATCTGAGTCTTAAAGTGCTTACAGCTTTGCAGTGAGTGGCTGATGTAGCTCTACTGCATATTTTCAGCAGAGTGTTGCTGGAGAAGTACTAAAGAGAAGCAATAACCAAGCCAGGTAGATTTAATTCCAGAAATACTCCTAAGTGAAACTGTACAGAATGACCTTGTTATTTGGCTTCTGGAAAGTGCACATAAGCATGCACCAAGTATTGTTTGAATTTTATTGCCTTTGTTTTATATTTAATGTTTGGGGTTGTAGAGGGAATAATATCTTAAGATTACTGAATGAAACATCTAAGGGTAACATCTGGTGTCTGCCAACTGTTTTATAGCCTTTTTGATACAGACATTATTGATCCTCAGGGTCTTCCTTCTCTGGAAAAACTGTATGAAGTCTTGTAAGATATCCTGTTCGCTTTATATGGTATCAATATTTATTTCATCTTGACTTTAAAAACAAACTGAACAAGATTTTTACCTCATGCTTTAGATGCCCTGCAAGTTAAAAACTGACTCTGTCATGCATGCCTGATCTCACAGCTTGAACACTTAACAAAAGGTTAGTTAATATCAATGCAACTGCAAACTTTCATGCGGAGCACTAGGATTTAAAATTTTAGCTTGTATACTGGATACCTTTTGAGCGCTCATGTGCCAGAGAAAAAGAGATGAGGCTTAACAAGACACACCTAGAAATCAACGTATTTTTTGAATCAGACGATGCTGGACTATATTGTGAAGTCACTGGTGGAGAGAGCCCTGTTTAGTAATTTTCACTTTGAACAAAGAGTCTAAGACCTCAAAAACTTTATGACTCCTCTGAGGTTTGTCTCATTTGAACACTTAGTTGTACCAGATTTTAACAGTGTTTGTGTTCTGCATACACGTAATTTGTCCAGGGTGGGTAAGGAAACGGGAAGGTTGATTTCCATTCAGTATTCTTGTGCATTAGCTGAGGAAAGTCCTTTTCAAAGAGGCTTTCTGCTTTGGAAGGGTTTCCTTGGGGAAGAACTGGTGCTTTCTTTTAGAAAGAAAACCCCATGCAGTTGACCATTTTTTGCAATAGTCTGTTCATTCTCAGTATAGGTTTTCAGCTTATGCAGTGAAATGTGTACACTCACAGCATATTTGCACCATGGTCTAGTTAAGAGAGAAATACCCATTCTTCCCATATTGGAACAGTGGGTGGTTTTTTTGAACCTGGAGATGGAGCTAAATATAACATGTTCCTAACAAAATAACATTGCCAGCTTAAAATCTGGAAGTGTGTCTACTGTTTGAGAGAGCAAAAATAAATCAGTGAACTATATTTCCTCTGTGGATATAGGAATATCTCTGATTTACTCTGCATTGCTTACCTCAGGGAGAACCCAAAGAGAGAAAGCTGCCAGGCATCTTGTTTGGCAAGGCTCCCTGCTTTTGTGCATCATCATCACGGCTAGGTCTTTGTTACCTGACTAAGTTTGTGGAATAATGTGTAATGTGTAAGGTGGGAATTAGTTGCTCTCTGCTGAGAAACTGCTTTCCCCTTTGGTAGTGTGATGTTAATTACTGAAGACACAGATGAATGTTTTGTACATGCAGGGGACTGTGAAAGCATGAATAAATAACATCTCTAGCGATCACCAGACAGAATGGCAAATACATTGGTGTTACACTGAACAGATGGATCTTCTGCCAGTTGTGATGACTTCTGCAGTAAAAGGGCCAAATACATTTTATACTATTTTCTTTATCGGGAATGTCTTCCTGCTTCCCTCAAGTAGTGAATAAAGAGCAAGGTGATTCTGATAATGTCTTCTCTCTCTCCTTCGCTCCTGGGCTTTGGGAGCAGAACAACATTTTATTACTTTTAGGGGTTGCTGAAAGGTTAAAGATTGTGAAATCTCACCCAGAAAAAAAAAATTCCCCACTTCCCAAAGAAAAACAGAAAGCTGTATGGACAGAGATCTCATAACCTAAAAATCTGTTTAAAGGGCAATTATTTGCTTTACATGGAATGTACTAAGCCATAGTATCCTTAGGAGTTGTGTGTTCCTTCTGAAAACAGCATTAACTGAAAACTTGAAGGGATTAGCAAGATCTTTCTGTGCCAGTTGTTTGTTTTGGAGTTTGTTTGCCGTGTTTTTCACTTCTGTTACATTTGATAAATAGCTGCAGTGATAACATTCAAAGAGGCTTTTCTGGAGTGGGCTAGCTGCAGGATGCCCAATGATGTGCAGTTCTATACAGCTTGGTTTTGGTTCTCACTTTCTCTTTTCAAGCTGACTGTGTCTAATTGTTTTTGTTTCCTTTCACTACAAAATTTTCACACATGAGCTAGGGCTGTGTCAGCCCTCTGACATACGGGTCCGTGGAGATAAACTGCAATCAGGAGTTCATAATTAAAGACACTGTGCTTCAGCTCTGTTGCTGATTCTCCCGGGTGCCTCTATGTCAATCTGTCACAAAATGTCCAGAATTCTTTAGGGAACCACTTCCCTCTTCCTTGAATGAGGAAACTTTCAGCTATGTTTGTTATGGAAAGAGGAAACCATACTGTAGAATAATGGCTGTGAAACTAAAATCCTACCCTTACTCCACAGTTGCAGGTGTAATTGGTCAGATATTTGTGCTTTAAAGCCTTGCTAATCCAGAATATGACTAAACCCAATTTATTTCTACAGTAAGCTCCAAGACCTTTGTAAAACTGAAGAATTAAAGACAGATAGTATTTGATTTCAGTTTAAATTTTCTGAGATTTCAGAGGTGGATATTAGAGCTGGTAGAAACTCAGGGGAAAAAAAAAGTTAACAGTTTTTCTGAGATAGATTTTGTTGAGAACTTCCCAACAAAAGTTTTAATCAGGATATTTTGAGTCCTAAAAAAATCTTACTGACACTCAAGTGGCAAAACTGTCACCTAACATACAGACAGCGCATGAATCAAATTAGAAAGATGCCTACAAATCCCATCTGATCTGGTTAAAGCAGCACAGAGGCATAACGGCCTCACAAAGTACAAGATGAAACATCCTGTGAGGCAGGGATCCTATTATGTAGCGTTGTATTTTAGAGCCTTGATACCTGTTGAGAGTCTGGCCTTTACTAATGTCATGTTTCTCTGTGGGCTGATATGTCATAAAACCCTAGATTGACTTAACCCTCTTTCAGTTTGAGAAATTTAATTCTAAATAACACTAATTTTGCCCTGGACTAGTGTTTGTTTGAAATCCTCCCTGCTATAAAAAGGATGATGAAAATTAGGGTGAGAAGACAGAAACCAAGGCATTATTGTAGCTACTGTGTAGCAAAGGGAACTTTAAAAATGTTGCTTCTTCCTGAAATATGCAGTCTGACCCACTGTTTCAAGTTTGAGCTAGAGAAACACTTACTTTTCTTGATACAACACACTCCTGTTCGGTAGGTAATTTGTATTTGTCTTATGTATTTTTGTGTCCAGACTGCTCTATTATTACCTTTTACTAAAACTATTTATCTTACTGCTGAACGTAACCATGAGCCTGTTAAAGGCACTACAATGATTTTCTTCAGTTTAAATTTAGCAAAGGATGTAATTGTCTCCAGTAAGATTTAAGGTTGCTCTTTAAAGCTCAAGTGTTCTACTAAACTGCTATCTACCTGATAGCAATCAGAAATGGATTTTCATTCCATCGATTCACTACCTGCAGTAGTGTGAGCTTTTGCTCATTTCAGAGGCGAGGCTATTTATGAAGCAATTTAGTAAAAGATGTTGATAAAGAGCAAAACCATAAAGCTGGGATTTCATCAGTTACTTCAGTAAATACCGCCAATGTTACATTCCTTCCATTTTGACTGACCTGAAACATTTCCTTCTGTATTGATGTAAGAAATGCACATACCACCCACTCCAGAATCTTTGGAGAGTTCCTTTTGCTGTAGCAGTGCTGTTGCTCTTCACTGAAGCTCCAAAAAGACAGAATTTATTTGTGCTAGCAGTGTTTGCCAAATCCATGCACCATCTAGCCGAAACTTTCCCACTTGGTTAAACACTGTTTATATTTAGATAGTTCTGCAAGTTGTTTTTTAAAGTGTTGTATACCATTTGATTTCTTACTTCAGTAAAAACAAACTCAGTCTCTTCTTGTTATCTTTGATAGGAGCTGTCTCATTAATCATGGCGTGCAGCTAGAAGTACTCTCCACATGTGTGGGGCATATGAAAAGCTTTGTTACAATTTGTCAGTAACATTTTTAAAGAACCATTGTCAGGAAATTTTATTTTGTTAAACTAGAAACATTTTGCATGAATATACTAACCTCAAAAATGACTTATGAATACAAGTGATCTGGAAATTAATATCAAATCACTTGGGTAAAATGAAATGAAAATAGCATTTTGGCAATGATTTCTTCTTTCCCATTGTGCGCTTGTAGTATGGACTCTTTCCATCCTTAGTTAACAACTTTTTTTCTCACTAAAAAAAAATATAAATTGATGCATATTTTGGTTGGCTAGGAAAAGGCTTTTTTTCCCCCTGCCGCTTCAATGCTCTGCTTGTGTGCCCACACCCTGCATTTACCAGGATTCTCCCAGCCTGCCCTTGTGCTGCAGGCTCCCTCCGTGCTGCCTGGCTGTTTTCTGCACACCTGTGTGTATTTTAGGAGGCTCTTCCAGCCAACTGTACATGCTGCTCTTGGGGAAGGCGTGTTCTTTCCTTCTCCTTCCTGACCATTTGTCCTCACTCCCAGGACGGCAAGGCAAACCATCAATCTGCATGACCCTTCTTGAGAATATAACATAATGTGCATTGACTGTGGGAAAGGATGCTGTCTTGCACATCTCTGAAGTGTCAAAACCAAGAAGCCAGAAGAACCATAATGCACCATTTTAACAAGCATTGATGTCCGAAAGTCAGTCTCTTGATTTCCAAGTGCTGAAGATTTCAGTTGCCTGTGGCTGGCATTGTCTCTGTATTAACAGATACAGACTAGCTCTGCACAGCTGCTTTTCCTGGCTCTTTTCTGCACTTTTTGGCATTTGAACGCTGCAGCAGCGGTACAGAGTAATGATGATGCAGCAGAATCTCTGTATGGGTTTGAAACAAATCAGAAAACAAACATCTTCAGAAAACATGTTTGGATTTGGAATGAAATGTTCCCAAAATCCTGCTATGCTCTTCAAGCTCTCTAATTGCTGCCAGAGTGCAATCTGTCACAATACCGGCTTGTTCTCACGTGTCGCCATTACACTTACCCGCTGTAAGCATGAACTAGAAAGCGAGGTGTCAAACAGAAGTCGGCATATCTGTTAAAATCAACAACTCCCACCCTCAAGATCTGATACCAGTAAAAAGGTGTCTTTATTGACACAAAGTGCATCGACAATGAAGAAGACTGAGTCTACAAAAGGGGACAAAAATGTCTCTCGATGATCCACATACAGCATCCACTCCTGCACCCACACGGGAGCACACACCCGCTGCTGTCCCCCTGGGTACCACAGACCCTGCCGGCTGCCCCCAGCCTTTACGCG